>NC_057801.1:274324055-274473818 GCF_018294505.1 Triticum aestivum
GCGCGCGCCGGGCGCGTGCCCGTCCTCCTGGCAGAGGAGGAAGGCGACAGGGGGGTAGCGGTGGCGGGCTGGGCCGCTGGGGGAGCTGGGCCGGCTGGGCTGAACAGGTAAGCGCCAGGTAAGCTTTGCTCTTTTTATTTTTTTCTTCTGTTTGTTTTTATTTAATCTTTTGCCACTGTTTTGAATTAAAAATAATAATTCAAACAATGCCAAAGCTCCTCTGAATATTTTTATTTTGCTATATGGACTTTTTCAAAAGCTCATAAAATATTTCAGGGGTATTTGAAATTATATTCTAGTTATATGAATATAATTCAAATTCAAATAGCTAATGATTTAAATTCAAAGTCCCAAAAATAAATCCTTAAAAATGTTCAATATTTTGGTTGGGACCAGAACCCTTACCAAAAATTATCAAACATTTAAGAAGAGCATTTTTGGAGCAATGAATGAGATTTCTAGGGTTTTTGCCCCTCTTTTATTTAAGTTTTTGAGGCTTCCAAAATTCCCTCAGTTCAAATTTTCAGAATTTAAACATGATGCACACATGAGCTAGCCTAGAGCACTACCAGCAGCTAGGGATGTGACAAGGTGATTGGGTGAAGTGTACTATCACCCATGGCCGATTGGTGGAGTTGCAGACCCAGGGGTTTCTCCCGCCTGCATATATGGTCCCCGTCCGAGTCGGACTAGCCACTTACGATGGCGGGGACCAAGCAGAGAGTTTCCGCAACCCATCCAGGGGGGAGCGAGTATGCCTTGTCCCATACTTGCTGAGGGGCCTCGGATTTCCAATCCATCGGTTCCTCCGCGGGCTCCTAGAGTACTACGACCTCCAGCTGCATAACTTCACTCCTGCCTCCATACTGCACATCACAGGCTATGTCGCCCTTTGCGAGCTATTTCTGGGATGCGGAGCTCATTTCAAGCTATGGAAGAGGTTGTTCTGCCTCGTCCCCCGCACTCAGGGGGATCAATATATCAAGTGGGCGGAGCTGAAATATGGCGCATCGCCGGGACTGGATATCTGTCCGGCACTCCGAAAAAGACATCCGAAGACTGGCCTTCGGAGTGGTTTTATATGGAGGACGTCCCCCTTCCGGACCCTATCCGGATGGGCCTTCCTGAGTTTACCAACGCCCCACTGAGAAAACGCCACAACTGGCATCCCCGGAGCCCCCAGGAGGAAGATAGCAGAGAGGTCCTTTATCTGATGGGCAGGATAAAAACGCTGGCCAAGTCAGGATTGACAATAATCGAGGTTATGTAAATATGAATAATGCGGGGGCGCAACCACTCCAGTATCGGGGGAAACCCATGTGGCACTTCAATGGAGAAGACGACACCACCCGCCGCGGTCGTAAAGGTCCGGACTCCGCCACCGCTCTGGCGAAAATACTGTCTGATTTGTATAAAGGAGAAGAAGAGGAGTTCATCCGCATTAAGCCACGGGATGGATTGTCCATGTACAACCCCCCAAGTTGGGTGAGCTGCTTTCTTTTACTCAACTCCATTCATTCCTGCATTCTTACATCACAAATATTTACCTTGCTAATTCATAGCAGGAACTGCGAAAAGCTGTGAGGGAGGTCCACAACCCGTCTCCACAGCTAGAGGACCCTGACCGGGCCCTCGACCCCGGACTCGAAGAAGATCCGGACGTATTTGTGGAGCTCATCGACAGGACATTTTACCAGGCAAGTTGTGACGGCGCCCTGGTGGCCATCACCAACCGATTATCTTGGCCTCCTCCCTGCATCATATGTAAGTAAAACCGGAGTCCTGACTTCCGAGAAGGATCCCCTCTTTACACCTTACCCACCGCACACGTCTTGCGCTTTATAAGGAAGGCCATCGGGGCGCCATGCGAAACCCGCGGCGGCTCACCAATAGGGGGCACCCAAGCCGGGTAGGCTTAAAAGGAAGGCGGTCAGGACCGAGACGCTGTTGTAGAGGTATGATTTAAAACCTGCTCCGTAATTATCGTCTTTAAAATATAACAATGTCCCTTGTCCACTGGCAAAAAGAGTGCGCGCCGGACTGTGACCGGAGATCCTGCCGGCCACGCCTCCACCAGCTGGACTCAAGAACCGGACTCAAGGGTGGAGGCGAAAGTGGGGACAATGCCGGACGGTCCTCCTACAGAGAATGCAGATAGAATATCTGCTACAAACTCTGAAGTGGAGAGTGCCATGAATCACAGGCGTCGACGAGCCGTACTCCGCGACCCTAATTTCTTCGAAGAGACGTTCAATGCCTTCAACTCGGGAGACGCGTACATCCGAGCTGATCAAGGTGGGCTTGCTAGAGCCATCGACCAGTATTTAAAGGATATACGGGTAAGAAAAATCTGATAATTATGTATATCAGTACCCCTTGAGACTTGAAACAGTTGGCACAACTGATTTAAGGATCATTGTATGCATAGGTTCTTAAGGAGAAGAATGTTGGGGAACGTTGCAGAAAATTAAATTTTTTCCTACGGTTTCACCAAGATCCATCTATGAGTTCATCTAAGCAACGAGTCAAGGGGAAGAGTTTGCATCTACATACCACTTGTAGATCGAGTGCGGAAGCGTTCAAGGGGATGGTGATGATGGAGTCGTACTCGTCGTGATTCGGATCACTGATGACCAAGTGCTGAACAGACAGCACCTCCGCGTTCAACACACGTACGGGACAGACGACGTCTCCTCCGTCTTGATCCAGCAAGGAGGAAGGAGAGGTTGAGGAAGGCAGCTCCCACGGCAGCACGACGACATGGTGTAGTTGGTGCAGGAGTACTCCGACAGAGCTTCGCCAAGCACGTACGGATGAGGAGAGGTGTTGGGGAGGGGAGGGGCTGCGCCTTAAGTTGTGTGTGTAGCAGCCCTCCCCTCACCCCTCTATATATAGGAGGAGAGGGGCAAGGGGGCCGGCCTCTAGGGGAAACCCTAGAGGGGGGCGGCGGCCAAAGGGTGGGGGGCTTGCCCCCCAAGCAAGGGGGGTGTGCCCCCTTTAGGGTTTCCCCCCCAACCCTAGGCGCATGGGCCCAAGGGGGGGGGCGCGCCAAGCCCACCAGGGGCTGGCTGCTATCCCTACGCAGCCCAAGTGCCCCCCCGGGAGGGGTGGCCCCACCCGGTGGACCCCCGGAACCCTTCCGGTGGTCCCGGTACAATACTGGTATGACCCCGAAACTTTCCGGTGTCCGTTTAACAACTTCCCATATATAAAACTTCACCTCCGGACCATTCTGGAACTCCTCGTGACGTCCGGGATCTCATCCGAGACTCCGAACAACTTTCGGCAATCACTTACAAGTCTTCCTAATAACCCTAGCATCACCGAACCTTAAGTGTGTAGACCCTACGGGTTCGGGAGACATGCAGACATGACCGAGACTCTCCGGTCAATAACCAACAGCGTGATCTGGATACCCATGTTGGCTCCCACATGCTGCTCGATGATGTCATCGGATGAACCACGATGTCAAGGATTCGATCAAACCCCGTATACAATTCCCTTTGTCAATCGGTACGTTACTTGCCCGAGACCCGATCGTCGGTATCCCAATACCTTGTTCAGTCTTGTTACCGGCAAGTCACTTTACTCGTACCGTAATGCATGATCCCGTGATCAACCACTTGGTCACTTTGAGCTCATTATGATGATGCATTACCGAGTGGGCCCAGAGATACCTCTCCGTCATACGGAGTGACAAATCCCAGTCTCGATCCGTGTCAACCCAACAGACACTTTCGGAGACACCTGTAATGCACCTTTATAGTCACCCAGTTACGTTGTGACGTTTGGTACACCCAAAGCACTCCTACGGTATCCGGGAGTTACACGATCTCATGGTCTAAGGAAGAGATACTTGACATTGGAAAAGCTCTAGCAAACGAACTAACCGACCTTTGTGCTATGCTTAGGATTGGGTCTTGTCCATCACATCATTCTCCTAATGATGTGATCCCGTTATCAACGACATCCAATGTCCATAGCCAGGAAACCATGACTATCTATTGATCACAACGAGCTAGTCAACTAGAGGCTCACTAGGGACATATTGTGGTCTATGTATGCACACGTGTATTACGATTTCCGGATAATACAGTTATAGCATGAATAAAAGACTATTATCATGAACAAAGAAATATAATAATAACACTTTTATTATTGCCTCTAGGGCATATTTCCAACAGTCTCCCACTTGCACTAGAGTCAATAATCTAGTTACATTGTGATGAATCGAACACCCATAGAGTTCTGGTGTTGATCATGTTTCGCTCGCGAGAGAGGTTTAGTCAACGGATCTGCGACATTCAGATCCGTATGTACTTTGCAAATTTCTATGTCTCCATCTTGAACATTTTCACGGATGGAGTTGAAACGACGCTTGATGTGCCTGGTCTTCTTGTGAAATCTGGGCTCCTTCGCAAGGGCAATAGCTCCAGTATTGTCACAGAAAAGTTTGATCGGCCCCGACGCATTGGGTATGACTCCTAGGTCGGTGATGAACTCCTTCACCCAAATAGCTTCATGCGCTGCCTCCGAGGCTGCCATGTACTCCGCTTCACATGTAGATCCCGCCACGACGCTCTGCTTGCAGCTGCACCAACTTACTTCTCCACCATTCAACATATACACGTATCCGGTTTGTGACTTAGAGTCATCCAGATCGGTGTCGAAGCTAGCGTTGACGTAACCCTTTACGACGAGCTCTTCGTCACCTCCATAAATGAGAAACATGTCCTTTGTCCTTTTCAAGTACTTCAGGATATTCTTGACCGCTGTCCAGTGTTCCTTGCCGGGATTACTTTGGTACCTTCCTACCAAACTTACGGCAAGGTTTACATCAGGTCTGGTACACAGCATGGCATACATAATAGATCCTATGGCTGAAGCATAGGGGATGACACTCATCTCTTCTTTATCTTTTGCCGTGGTCGGGCATTGAGCCGAGCTCAATCTCACACCTTGCAATACAGGCAAGAACCCCTTCTTGGACTGATCCATTTTGAACTTCTTCAAAATTTTATCAAGGTATGTGCTTTGTGAAAGACCTATGAGGCGTCTCGATCTATTTCTATAGATCTTGATGCCTAATATATAAGCAGCTTCTCCAAGGTCCTTCATTGAAAAACACTTATTCAAGTAGGCCTTAATGCTGTCCAAGAATTCTATATCATTTCCCATCAAAAGTATGTCATCTACATATAATATGAGAAATGCTATAGAGCTCCCACTCACTTTCTTGTAAACGCAGGCTTCTCCATAAGTCTGCATAAACCCAAACGCTTTGATCATCTCATCAAAGCGAATGATCCAACTCCGAGATGCTTGCACCAGCCCATAAATGGATCGCTGGAGCTTGCATACTTTGTTAGCATTCTTAGGATCGACAAAACCTTCTGGCTGCATCATATACAGCTCTTCCTTAAGATAACCATTAAGGAATGCCGTTTTGACGTCCATCTGCCATATCTCATAATCATAGTATGCGGCAATTGCTAACATGATTCGGACGGACTTAAGCTTCGCTAGGGAGAGAATGTCTCATCGTAGTCAATCCCTTGAACTTGCCGATAACCCTTAGCGACAAGTCGAGCTTTATAGATGGTGACATTACCATCCGCGTCCGTCTTCTTCTTAAAGATCCATTTGTTTTCTATCGCTCGCCGATCATCCGACAAGTCAGTCAAAGTCCATACTTTGTTTTCATACATGGATTCTATCTCGGATTTCATGGCTTCTAGCCATTTGTTGGAATCTGGGCCCGCCATTGCTTCTTCATAGTTCGAAGGTTCACCGTTGTGTAACAACATGATTTCTAGGACAGGGTTGCCGTACCACTCTGGTGCGGAACGTGTCCTTGTGGACCTACGAAGTTCAGTAGCAACTTGATCCGAAGTACCTTGATCATCATCATTATTTTCCTCTTCAGTTGGTGTAGGTATCACAGGAACATCTTCCTGAGCTGCACTACTGTCCCGCTCAAGAGGTAGTACTTCATCGAGTTCTACTTTCCTCCCACTTACTTCTTTCGAGAGAAACACTTTTTCCAGGAAGGATCCGTTCTTGGCGACAAAGATCTTGCCCTCGGATCTTAAGTAGAAGGTATACCCAATGGTTTCCTTAGGGTATCCTATGAAGACGCATTTTTCCGACTTGGGTTCGAGCTTTTCAGGTTGAAGTTTCTTGACATAAGCATCGCATCCCCAAACTTTTAGAAATGACAGCTTATGTTTCTTCCCAAACCATAATTCATACGGTGTCGTCTCAACGGATTTAGACGGTGCCCTATTTAAAGTGAATGTAGCTGTCTCTAGAGCATATCCCCAAAATGATAGTGGTAAATCGGTAAGAGACATCATAGACCGCACCATATCTAATAGAGTGCGATTACAACGTTCGGACACACCGTTACGCTGAGGTGTTCCAGGCGGCGTGAGTTGTGAAACGATTCCACATTTCCTTAAGTGTGTACCAAATTCGTGACTTACGTATTCTCCTCCATGATCTGATCATAAGAATTTTATCTTTCGGTCACGTTGATTCTCTACTTCATTCTGAAATTCCTTGAACTTTTCAAAGGTCTCAGACTTGTGTTTCATCAAGTAGACATACCCATATCTACTCAAGTCATCAGTGAGAGTGAGAACATAACGATATCCTCCACGTGCCTCAACACTCATTGGACCGCACACATCGGTATGTATGATTTCCAACAAGTTGGTTGCTCGCTCCATTGTTCCGGAGAACGGAGTCTTGGTCATCTTGCCCATGAGGCATGGTTCGCATGTGTCAAATGATTCATAATCGAGAGACTCTAAAAGTCCATCAGCATGGAGCTTCTTCATGCGCTTGACACCAATGTGACCAAGGCGGCAGTGCCACAAGTATGTGGGACTATCGTTATCAACTTTACATCTTTTGGTATTCATGCTATGAATATGTGTAACACTACATTTGAGATTCATTAAGAATAAACCATTGACCATCGGAGCATGACCATAGAACATATCTCTCATATAAATAGAACAACCATTATTCTCGGACTTAAATGAGTAGCCATCTCGTATTAAACGAGATCCAGATACAATGTTCATGCTCAAACTTGGCACCAAATAACAATTATTAAGGTTCAAAACTAATCCCGTAGGTAAATGTAGAGGTAGCGTGCCGACGGCGATCACATCGACTCTGGAACCATTCCCGACGCGCATCGTCACCTCGTCCTTTGCCAGTCTCCGCTTATTCCGCAGCTCCTGCTGTGAGTTACAAATATGAGCAACGGCACTGGTATCAAATACCCAGGAGTTACTACGAGTACTGGTAAGGTACACATCAATTACATGTATATCGAATATACCTTTTGTGTTGCCGGCCTTCTTATCCGCGAAGTATTTGGGGCAGTTCCGCTTCTAGTGACCCTTCCCCTTGCAATAAAAGCACTCAGTCTCAGGCTTGGGTCCATTCTTTGACTTCTTCCCGGCAACTGGCTTACCGGGCGCGGCAATCTCCTTGCCGTCTTTCTTGAAGTTCTTCTTACCCTTGCCCTTCTTGAACTTAGTGGTTTTATTGACCATCAACACTTGATGTTCTTTCTTGATTTCAACCTCTGTTGACTTCAGCATAGAAAATACTTCAGGAATGGTCTTTACCATCCCCTGCATATTGTAGTTCATCACAAAGCTCTTGTAGCTTGGTGGGAGCGACTGAAGGATTCTGTCAATGACTGCCTCATCAGGGAGGTTAAATATTCAGCTGGGTCATACGGTTGTGCAACCCAGACATCTTGAGTATGTGCTCACTGACAGAACTATTTTCCTCCATCTTACAACTATATAACTTGTCGGAGATGTCATATCTCTCGACCCGGGCGTGAGCTTGGAAAACTAGTTTCAGCTCCTCGAACATCTCATATGCTCCGTGATGCTCAAAACGCTTTTGGAGCCCCGATTCTAAGCTGTAAAGCATGCCGCACTGAACGAGGGAGTAATCATCAGATGAGACTGCCAAGCATTCATAATGTCTTGGTTCTCTGGGACGGGAGCGTCACCTAGCGGTCCTTCTAGGACATATTGTTTCCTGGCTGCTATGAGGATGATCCTCAGGTTCTGGACCCAGTCTGTATAGTTGCTGCCATCATCTTTCAGCTTGGTTTTCCCTAGGAACGCGTTGAAGTTCATGTTGACATGAGCGTTGGCCATTTGATCTACAAGACATATTTGCAAAGGTTTTTAGACTAAGTTCATGATAATTAAGTTCTAATCAAATTATGAACTCCCACTCAGATTAGACATCCCTCTAGTCATCTAAGTGTTACACGATCCGAGTCGACTAGCCCGTGTCCGATCATCACGTGAGACGGACTAGTCATCATCGGTGAACATTCTCATGTTGATCGTATCTTCCATACGACTCGTGTTCGACCTTTCGGTCTCCGTGTTCCGAGGCCATGTATGTACATGCTAGGCTCGTCAAGTTAACCCTAAGTGTTTTGCTGTGTAAAACTGTCTTACACCCGTTGTATGTGAACGTAAGAATCCATCACACCCGATCATCACGTGGTGCTTAGAAGCGACGAACTTTAGCAACGGTGCACAGTTAGGGGAGAACACTTCTTGAAATTGTTGTAAGGGATCATCTTATTTACTACCGTCGTCCTAAGTAAACAAGATGCATAAAACATAATAAACATCACATGCAATTATATAAAGTAGTGACATGATATGGCCAATATCATATAGCTCCTTTGATCTTCATCTTCGGGGCTCCATGATCATCTTGTCACCGGCATGACACCATGATCTCCATCATCATGATCTCCATCATCGTGTCTTCATGAAGTTGTCACGCCAACGACTACTTCTACTTCTATGACTAACGCGTTTAGCAATAAAGTAAAGTAGTTTACAGGGCGTTCTTCAATGACACGCAGGTCATACAAAAAATAAAGACAACTCCTATGGCTCCTGCCGGTTGTCATACTCATCGACATGCAAGTCATGATTCCTATTACAAGAACATGATCTCATACATCACAATATATCATTCATCACAACTTCTGGCCATATCACATCACATGACAATTGCTGCAAAAACAAGTTAGACGTCCTCTAATTGTTGTTGCATCTTTTACGTGGCTGCAATTGGGTTCTAGCAAGAACGTTTTCTTACCTACGAATAACCACAACGTCATCTTGTCAACTTTTATTTACCCTTCATAAGGACCCTTTTCATCGAATCCACTTCAACTAAAGTGGGAGAGACAGACACCCGCCAGCCACCTTATGCAACTAGTGCATGTTAGTCGGTGGAACCGGTCTCACGTAAGCGTATGTGTAAGGTTGGTCTGGGCCGCTTCATCCCACAATACCACTGAAGCAAGATAAGACTAGTAGCGGCAAGCAAGTTGACAAGATCTACGCCCACAACAAAATTGTGTTCTACTCGTGCAAAGAGAACTACGCATAGACCTGGCTCATGATGCCACTTTTGGGGAACGTTGCAGAAAATTAAAATTTTTCCTACGGTTTCACCAAGATCCATCTATGAGTTCATCTAAGCAACGAGTCAAGGGGAAGAGTTTGCATCTACATACCACTTGTAGATCGAGTGCGGAAGCGTTCAAGGGGATGGTGATGATGGAGTCGTACTCGTCGTGATTCGGATCACCGATGACCAAGTGCTGAACGGACAACAAATCCGCGTTCAACACACGTACGGGATGGACGACGTCTCCTCCGTCTTGATCCAGCAAGGAGGAAGGAGAGGTTGAGGAAGGCAGCTCCAACGGCAGCACGATGGCGTGGTGTAGTTGGTGCAGCAGTACTCCGACAGAGCTTCGCCAAGCACGTACGGATGAGGAGAGGTGTTGGCGAGGGGAGGGGCTGCGCCTTAAGTTGTGTGTGTAGCAGCCCTCCCCTCACCCCTCTATATATAGGAGGAGAGGGGCAAGGGGGCCGGCCCTCTAGGGGAAACCCTAGAGGGGGGCGGCGGCCAAAGGGTGGGGGGCTTGCCCCCCAAGCAAGGGGGGTGCGCCCCCTTTAGGGTTTCCCCCCCAACCCTAGGCGCATGGGCCCAAGGGGGGGGGGGGCGCCAAGCCCACCAGGGGCTGGCTGCTATCCCTACACAGCCCAAGTGGCCCCCCGGGAGGGGTGGCCCCACCCGGTGGACCCCCGGAACCCTTCCGGTGGTCCCGGTACAATACCGGTATGACCCCGAAACTTTCCGGTGTCCGTTTAACAACTTCCCATATATAAAACTTCACCTCCGGACCATTCCGGAACTCCTCGTGACGTCCGGGATCTCATCCGGGACTCCGAACAACTTTCGGTAATCACTTACAAGTCTTCCTAATAACCCTAGCGTCACCAAACCTTAAGTGTGTAGACCCTACGGGTTCGGGAGACATGCAAACATGACCGAGACTCTCCGGTCAATAACCAACAGTGGGATCTGGATACCCATGTTGGCTCCCACATGCTCCTCGATGATGTCATCGGAAGAACCACGATGTCGAGGATTCGATCAAACCCCATATACAATTCCCTTTGTCAATCGGTACGTTACTTGCCCGAGACCCGATCGTCGGTATCCCAATACCTTGTTCAGTCTCGTTACCGGCAAGTCACTTTACTCGTACCGTAATGCATGATCCCATGATCAACCACTTGGTCACTTTGAGCTCATTATGATGATGCATTACTGAGTGGGCCCAGAGATACCTCTCCGTCATACGGAGTGACAAATCCCAGTCTCGATCCATGTCAACCCAACAGACACTTTCGGAGACACCTGTAATGCACCTTTATAGTCACCCAGTTACGTTGTGACGTTTGGTACACCCAAAGCACTCCTACGGTATCCGGGAGTTACACGATCTCATGGTCTAAGGAAGAGATACTTGACATTGGAAAAGCTCTAGCAAACGAACTAACCGACCTTTGTGCTACGCTTAGGATTGGGTCTTGTTCATCACTTCATTCTCCTAATGATGTGATCCCGTTATCAATGACATCCAATGTCCATAGCCAGGAAACCATGACTATCTGTTGATCACAACGAGCTAGTCAACTAGAGGCTCACTGGGGACATATTGTGGTCTATGTATTCACACGTGTATTACGATTTCCGGATAATACAATTATAGCATGAATAAAAGACTATTATCATGAACAAAGAAATATAATAATAACACTTTTATTATTGCCTCTAGGGCATATTTCCAACAAAGAATACCCATTTGTCTCAAGAGCTGGAGGAGTGCAAAGCCCAGCTACGAGCCGCAGTTGCCGGAATGGAGGAGTCCAAGAAGGCCTCATCTGGTAAGACTTGTCTTGATCAAAAAGAATGTAATGATGTGTACCAGTTGGTATTCGGCATGCTCACAAATCTAACAATAGATTCTGAAGACAATCCCGGAGTGAACCCGGGGATCGTACCAGGGGATGAGCAACATGCTCAACGACAGCTAGAGGCTGGCAAGCACGTGCTTACATGGGTTAGGCAAGAGAAAAATGATCTCCATGATGCCAATACCCGGCTGGGCATTAAACTAGGAGATGTTCGGGCCCAGCTTGCTGACTCCGTGAAGGAGAACAAGAGGCTTTGACGCGGCATTTTTAGTATGTGCTCAAACGAACCTTTATACAGTTCGGCGAAGAAATGGGCTAACAGAGTTATGTCTGTAGGTATGCTGTCAGGTCGCCCTGAAGAGGAGATGCCCGGATCCGCAGGCAATCTTCTGCAAGAGCTTTCACAACTGCACGAACAAGCTCGGCAGGTGATGCAGGGTATTGCCCAGGCCTTGTGGCCATCCGCCTCCCTACCAGGAGGCATGGGGGAGCTTGTAGAGATGCTCAAGGGAGCACAGCGGCGCTTTCGATTATGGAAGATATCGGCCTGCCAACAAGGTGCGAGGGAAGCCTGGGCCATGGTGAAAACGCGGTACACCAAGGTTGACCCGAATCACATGGCCGAGGTCGGACCTGTAGGGTCGGATGGGAAGGAGATCCCCGTTAGTCTGGTGTATGACCAGGTAGGATTAGCCGCAAAGTATTCCCAACAGGATTGTAGGCTAGACAGCCTGTTGGATGGTATAGAGGAAGAATTTAGTCAATCTAAGTGACTGTGTACTTCAAATGACATATTTTGTCCCTAGCCGGATTGTAAATCATTTGTCATGGCGGACCTTTTCGCTTCAACCTCTGGACCCGACAGTCCGTAGTGTATTCGAATACCCGCTCAGTTATGTAAAACCGGGGTACGCATGGAAACCAGGCGTAGGGGTCATAAGTGCTTGAACAGACAAGTACCCAACTAGCTATGTTATATTACATGGATAGTAAGAAACATCTTCCAGGGAGAATAGTTCCGTTAAGGGTTCCTTTCCCTGGGCACGCATGCATTAATGTGCATGTCCGAACTGCGAAAAGAGACGCAAGATATAAACATCTGGGGGCTTATATTGTAATGGGTAAGAAACATCTTTTGTTCACCGACCGAATATTCCCTTAAGAACGCTAGCTTTCGGCTTCACCCAGTCTGAGGTACACATCCGGCTGACCCGGCAGTAACAATCGCAGAGGTGCCCCCCTATGCCCTAGCCGAACTAACGGGAACGTAGGGCATAAACACAGGAGCCAGGCAACCCAGCTTGGCCAAAACTTAAGTCATATCGATGCATATAATGGCGAAGAAAAGGTACATATGGAAAAGTGACACATATGTAGTGGGCATGAAGCCCGGAAGATAATTATAATAAGCTTCTGTATAAGAATCCCCCAGGTATATTGAGCACGCATAGCGCGACAAGAGTGTGTAGTCGAGGCACACTTGAAGCTTTTAAGGCTATAAAAAAGGAAGAAAGAAAGAAAGAGAGAAATAGGATATAACTTAAAAAAGAAAGGCGGAGGTAAGGAGACGAACACAGAGTTCGGCACTAGGCGTAGAATCTTCGGAGTCTGGCCGCGTTCCATGGGTTCGGCTCGAGTCGATCATCTGATGCATCACGCAGATGGTACGCTCCTCCAATGAAAACTTTATAAATGATGAAGGGACCCTCCCACTTGGGCTTGAGCTTGTCCTTTTTCTTCTCCGGTAGGCGTAGAATGAGTTCACCAACGTTGTAAGTTTTGGCCCGTACTTCTCTGCTTTGATACCTTCGAGCCTGTTGCTGATAGAATGCGGAACGGGCTTTTGCGACATCGCGCTCCTCCTCCAGGGCATCTAAACTGTCCTGCCAATCAAGCTTGGCTTCTCTCTCTTCGTACATGCGCACTCTAGGTGAGTCATGAATGATATCGCAGGGCAATACCGCCTCTGCGCCGTACACCATAAAAAATGGTGTGTATCCGGTCGTGCGATTCGGCGTGGTCCGCAGCCCCCATAGTACGGAGTCGAGCTCCTTGACCTAGTGCGTATCTGATTCCTTCAAGGATCACACTAGTCTGGGTTTGATGCCGCTCATAATAAGACCATTTGTTCGTTCGACTTGACCATTTGTTTGGGGTGATAGACGGAGGCGTAATCGAGCTTAATGCCCATGTTGCCGCACCAAGTTTTCACCTCGTCGGCTGTGAAGTTGGAGCCATTATCGGTGATGATGTTGTGGGGGATACCGTAACGGTGTACAACCCCCGATATGAAGCCTATCTCTGGTCCGGATTCGGCCATTTTAACTGGTTTGGCTTCTATCCATTTGGTGAATTTATCCACCACGACCAACAAGTATTTTTTTCTTATGGCTTCCACCCTTAAGGGGTCCGACCATATCAAGCCCCCAGACCGCAAAGGGCCAAGTTATGGGGATTGTTTGGAGAGCAGTAGGTGGCATATGGCTTTGATTGGCGAAAAGCTGGCATCCGACGCAATGTTGGACGAGGTCCTGTGCATATGCTCGGGCTGTCGGCCAGTAGACACCTGTACGGAAGGCCTTGCTTACAAGGGCCCGAGCTGCGGCGTGGTGGCCGCCGAGTCCAGCATGAATTTCAGCCAAGAGCTGCCGCCCTTCCTCTTCGGAGATGCACCTTTGGAGCACTCCGGTAGTGCTTTTCTTATGAAGCTCTCCCTCATGGACCTTGTAGGCTTTAGAGCGCCGCACAATGCAATGTGCCTCATTTTGGTCCTCGGGGAGTTCTTGCCTATTTAGGTAGGCTAAGAAGGGTTCTGTCCACGGGGCGATGACAGCTATGATCACGTGGGCTGAAGGAGTTATTTCGGTGGCGGAGCCTCTGATTATGTCAGTGTGTTCGGGATCTGGGGTTGTGGTTGGACCCGGACTAGTATTGCCGGTCTCCCCTTGCCACACCACGAATGGCTTGAATAGAATTTCCAAGAAGATATTAGGTGGGACGGGGTCGCGCTTAGCGCCGATGCGGGTGAGGATATCCACCGCTTGATTTCTTTCTCGAACCACATGATGCAATTCGAGCCCCTCGAACCGAGCTGACATCTTGAGGACGGCATTGCGGTAAGCCGCCATTTTTGGGTCCTTGGCGTCAAAGTCTCCACTTATTTGAGATATTGCGAGGTTCGAATCCCCGCACACTTCTAGGCGTTGAATGCCCATGGAGACGGCCATCCGAAGACCATGCAACCGAGCCTTGTATTCAGCCGAATTGTTGGAGTATGTATTGGACTGTATCTCCGGTGGGGGATGTCAGGACAACGCCCGCTCCCAGACCAGCCAGCATCTTAGAGCCGTCAAAGTGCATGATCCAATTGGAGTACGCACCGTATTCTTTAGGGAGTTCGGCTTCCGTCCATTCGGCGACGAAGTCAGCCAGTACTTGTGACTTAATGGCTCGCCGTGGTTTGTATATGATGTCGAACGGGAGGAGCTCGATAGCCCACTTAGCAATCCGGCCCGTGGCATTGCGGTTATTTATTATATCGTTGAGTGGTACTTCGGAGGCCACCCTGATTGAACACTCTTGAAAGTAGTGTCGTAGTTTCCGGGATGCCATGAAGACCGCATATGCTATCTTTTGATAATGTGGGTACCGTGACTTGCATGGAGTGAGGACAGTGGATACGTAGTATACTGGCTTTTGAATCGGGAACTTATGTCCGTCCTCCTCTCGTTCGACAACGAGCACTGCACTTACAACTTGGTGCGTTGCAGCTATATATAACAGCATGGGCTCGCCGATGTTTGGTGCGGCCAGGATTGGATTGCTAGCCAAGAGGTCCTTTATTTCTTCCAGTTCGGCCGTAGCCGCGTCCGTCCACTCGAAGTGTTCGGTGCGTCGAAGAAGGCGATAGAGAGGTAGTGCCTTTTCTACCAATCGGGAGATAAAGCGGCTTAAGGAAGCCATGCATCCAGTTAACTTATGGATTTGCTTGAGGTCTGTTGGGGTAGCCAACTATGACAGAGCTTGGATTTTAGCCAGATTTGCTTCAATTCCTCTATTGGAAACAATAAAGCCAGGAGCTTTCCGGCGGGGACGCCAAAAACACATTTTTCCGGGTTGAGCTTGATGTCATATGTTTGGAGATTGTCGAACGTAAGCCTCGGGTCGTCTATTAACGACTCGATGTGTCTGGTTTTGATGACCACGTTGTCTACGTATGCCTCAACTTTTTTGCCGATTTGAGTTTCCAGGCATGTCTGAATCATGCGTTAATAGGTTGCACCGGCATTTTTGAGCCCGAAAGGCATGGTGTTAAAACAGAAGGGGCCGTATGGCGCCCTCCACTCTCGTGGGGGCCTCGTGTCCCTTTCGGACTACTTCTTTCTTCCTAAAATTCTTAAATATTCCAAAACTGATAAAAAATGCCATTGGAGTTGTTTTGTAGTCGGTTTACTTACCGTACCACATACCTATTCCTTTTCGGAGTCTGGAACGTTCTAGAAAGTGTCCCTTATGTATTACTCTGGTGTTACTGTTTCAATAATATTAGTTTCAACATTGATAGGATTACCTGAAATATAATGTTTAATTCTTTGACCGTTTACCACCCTCGGACTTGTGCCTTCGAAGTTGTAGATTTTTATGGCACCAGAACAATGGACCTCCTTGATAACGTAAGGACCTTCCCATTTAGAGAGAAGTTTTCCTGCAAAAAATCTTAAACGAGAGTTGAATAATAACACAAAATTGAAGGAAATATGCCCTAGAGGAAATAATAAAGTTACTATTTATTTCCACATATCATGATAAATGTTTATTATTCATGCTAGAATTGTATTAACCGGAAACATGATACATGTGTGAATATATAGACAAACTTAATGTCACTAGTATGCCTCTACTTGACTAGCTCATTAATCAAAGATGGTTATATTTCCTAACCATAGACATGTGTCGTCATTTGATTTTTGGGATCACATCATTAGGAGAATGATGTGATTGACTTGACCCATTCCGTTAGCTTAGCACTTGATCGTTTAGTATGTTGCTATTGCTTTCTTCATGACTTATACAAGTTCCTACAACTATGAGATTATGCAACTCCCGTTTACTGGAGGAACACTTTGTGTGCTACCAAATGTCACAACGTAACTGGGTGATTATAAAGGAGCTCTACAGGTGTCTCCAAAGGTACATGTTGAGTTGGCATATTTCGAGATTATGTTTTGTCACTCCGATTGTCGGAGAGGTATCTCTGGGCCCTCTCGGTAATGCACATCACTATAAGCCTTGCAAGCAATGTAGCTAATGAGTTAGTTACGGAATGATGCATTACGTAACGAGTAAAGAGACTTGCCGGTAACGAGATTGAACTAGGTATTGAGATACCGACGATCGAATCTCGGGCAAGTAACATACCGATGACAAAGGGAACTACATATGTTGTTATGCGGTTTGACCGATAAAGATCTTCGTAGAATATGTAGGAGCCAATATGAGCATCCAGGTTCCGCTATTGGTTATTGACCGGAAACAGTTCTAGGTCATGTCTACATAGTTCTCGAACCCGTAGGGTCCACACGCTTAATGTTTCGATGATAGTTATATTATGAGTTTATGAGTTTTGATGTACCGAAGTTTGTTCGGAGTCCTGGATGTGATCACGGACATGACGAGGAGTCTCGAAATGGTCGAGACATAAATATCGATATATTGGACGACTATATTTGGACACCGGAAAGGTTCCGGGTGAGATTGGGACAATAGCGGATCTCCGGGAGGTTATCGGAATCCCCCGGGAGGTATATGGGCCTTATTGGGGCTTAGTGGAAAGGAGAGAGAAGAAGCAAAGGAGGTGGCGCCCCCCAAGCCCAATCCGAATTGGGAGGGTGGCCGGCCCCCCTTTCCTTCTTCCCTCCCCCCTCTTCCTTCCCTCTCCTACTCCTAATAGGAAAGGGGGGAGTCCTACTCCCAGTTGGGGTTGGACTCCCCCCTTTGGGCGTGCCACCCCCTTGGCCGCCCCCTCCTCCACTCCTTTATATATGGGGGACGGGGCACCCCATAGACACAACAATTGATCTCTTGATCTCTTAGCCGTGTGCGGTGCCCCCTCTACCATTGTCCTCGATAATATTGTAGCGGTGCTTAGGCGAAGCCCTGCGACGGTAGAACATCAATATCGTCACCACGCCGTCGTGCTGACGGAACTCTTCCCCGACATTCTGCTGGATCAGAGTCCAGGGATCGTCATCGAGCTGAACGTGTGCTAAAACTCGGAGGTGCTGTAGTTTCGGTGCTTGATCAGTCAGGCCATGAAGACGTACGACTACATCAACTGCGTTGTTCTAACGCTTCCGCTTTCGGTCTACGAGGGTATGTGGACAACACTCTCCCCTCTTGTTGCTATGCATCACCATGATCTTGCGTGTGCGTAGGAATTTTTCTGAAATTACTATGTTCCCCAACTGTGGTATCAGAGCCTGGTTTTATGCGTAGATGTTATATGCACGAGTAGAACACAAGTGAGTTGTGGGCAATACAAGTCATACTGCTTACCAGCATGTCTTACTTTGGTTCGGCGGTATTGTTGGATGAAGCGGCCCGGACTGACATTACACGTATGCTTACGCGAGACTGGTTCTACCGACGTGCTTTGCACACAGGTGGCTGGCGGGTGTCTGTTTCTCCAACTTTAGTTGAACCGAGTGTGGTTACGCCCGGTCCTTGCGAAGGTTAAAACAACACTAACTTGACGAACTATCGTTGTGGTTTTAATGCGTAGGTAAGAACGGTTCTTGCTCAGCCCGTAGCAGCCACGTAAAATTTGCAACAACAAAATAGAGGACGTCTAACTTGTTTTTGCAGGGCATGTTGTGATGTGATATGGTCAAGACGTGATGCTATATTTTATTGTATGAAATGATCATGTTTTGTAACCGAAGTTATCGGCAACTGGCAGGAGCCATATGGTTGTCGCTTTATTGTATGAAATGCAAACGCCCTGTAATTGCTTTATTTTATCACTAAGCGGTAGCGATAGTCGAAGAAGAAATAGATGGCATAAGCGACAATGATGCTACGATAGAGATCAAGGTGTTGCGCCGGTGACGATGGTGATCACGACGGTGCTTCGGAGATGGAGATCACAAGCACAAGATGATGATGGCCATATCATATCTCTTATATTGATTGCATGTGATGTTTATCCTTTATGCATCTTATCTTGCTTTGATTGATGGTAGCATTATAAGATGATCTCTCACTAATTATCAAGAAGTGTAATCCCTGAGTATGCACCATTGCGAAAGTTCTTCATGCTGAGACACCACGTGATGATCGGGTGTGATAGGCTCTACGTTCAAATACAACGGGTGCAAAATAGTTGCACACGCGGAATACTCATGTTAAACTTGACGAGCCTAGCATATACAGATATGGCCTCGGAACACGGAGACCGAAAGGTCGAACGTGAATCATATAGTAAATATGATCAACATAGTGATGTTCACCATTGAAACTACTCCATCTCACGTGATGATCGGACATGGTTTAGTTGATTTGGATCACTTGATCACTTAGATGACTAGAGAGACGTCTGTCTAAGTGGGAGTTCTTAAGTAATATGATTAATTGAACTTAAATTTATCATGAACTTAGTACCTAATAGTATTTTGCTTGTCTATGTTTGTTGTAGATAGATTGCTCGTGCTGTTGTTCCGTTGAATTTTAATGCATTCCTTGAGAAAGCTAAGTTAAAAGATGATGGTAGCAATTACACGGACTGGGTACGTAACTTGAGGATTATCCTCATTGCTGCACAGAAGAATTACGTCCTAGAAGCACCGCTGGGTGACAGGCCTGCTGCAGATGCAACTGACGACGTTAAGAACGTCTGGCAGAGCAAAGCTGATGACTACTTGATAGTTCGGTGTGCCATGCTTTACGGCTTAGAACCGGGACTTCAACGATGTTTTGAACGTCGTGGAGCATATGAGATGTTCCAGGAGTTGAAGTTAATATTTCAAGCAAATGCCCGGATTGAGAGACATGAAGTCTCCAATAAGTTCTATAGCTGTAAGATGGAGGGGAATAGTTCTGTCAGTGAACATATACTCAAAATGTTTGGGTATAATAATCACTTGATTCAACTGGGAGTTAATCTTCCTGATGATAGTGTCATTGACAGAATTCTTCAATCACTGCCACCAAGCTACAAGAGCTTCGTGATGAACTATAATATGCAAGGGACGGACAAGACTATTCCCGAGCTCTTCGCAATGCTAGAGGCTGCGGAGGTAGAAATCTAGAAGGAGCATCAAGTGTTGATGGTCAATAAGACCACCAGTTTGAAGAAAAAGGGCAAAGGGAAGAAGAAGGGGAACTTCAAGAAGAACAACAAGCAAGTTGCTGCTCAAGTGAAGAAGCCCAAGTCTGGACCTAAGCCTGAGACTGGGTGCTTCTACTGCAAGTAGACTGGACACTGGAAGCGGAACTGCCCCAAGTATTTGGCAGATAAGAAGGATGGCAAAGTGAACAAAGGTATATGTGATATACATGTTATTGATGTGTACCTTACTAATGCTCGCAGTAGCACCTGGGTATTTGATACTGGTTCTGTTGCTAATATTTGCAACTCGAAACAGGGACTATGGATTAAGCGAAGATTGGCTAAGGACGAGGTGACGATGTGCGTGGGAAATGGTTCCAAAGTCGATGTGATCGCGGTCGGCACGCTACCTCTACATCTACCATCGGGATTCGTTTTATACCTGAATAATTGTTATTTGGTGCCAGCATTAAGCATGAACATTATATCTGGATCTTGTTTGATGCGATATGGTTATTCATTTAAATCAGAGAATAATGGTTGTTCTATTTATATGAGTAATATCTTTTATGGTCATGCACCCTTGAAGAGTGGTCTATTTTTATTAAATCTCGATAGTAGTGATACACATATTTATAATGTTGAAGCCAAAAGATGCAGAGTTGATAATGATAGTGCAACTTATTTGTGGCACTGCTGTTTGGGTCATATTGGTGTAAAGCGCATGAAGAAACTCCATACTGATGGACTTCTAGAATCACTTGATTATGAATCACTTGGTACTTGCGAACCGTGCCTCATGGGCAAGATGACTAAAACGCCGTTCTCCGGAACTATGGAGCGAGCAACTGATTTGTTGGAAATCATACATACTGATGTATGTGGTCCAATGAATATTGAGGCTCGCGGCGGGTAATGTTATTTTCTCACCTTCACAGATGATTTGAGCAGATATGGGTATATCTACTTGATGAAACACAAGTCTGAAACATTTGAAAAGTTCAAAGAATTTCAGAGTGAAGTGGAAAATCATCATGACAAGAAAATAAAATTTCTACGATCTGGTCATGGAGGAGAATATTTGAGTTACGAGTTTGGTTTACATTTGAAGCAATGCGGAATAGTTTTGCAACTCACGCCACCCGGAACACCACAACAAAATGGTGTGTCCGAACATCGTGATCGTACTTTACTAGATATAGTGCGATCTATGATGTCTCTTACTGATTTACCGCTATCGTTTTGGGGTTATGCTTTAGAGACGGCCGCATTCACGTTAAATAGGGCACCATCAAAATCCGTTGAGATGACGCCTTATGAACTGTGGTTTGGCAAGAAACCAAAGTTGTCGTTTCTTAAAGTTTGGGGCTGCGATGCTTATGTGAAGAAACTTCAACCAGATAAGCTCGAACCCAAATCAGAGAAATGTGTCTTCATAGGATACCCAAAAGAGACTATTGGGTACACCTTCTATCACAGATCTGAGGGCAAGATTTTTGTTGCTATATTCGGATCCTTTCTAGAGAAGGAGTTTCTCTCGAAAGAAGTGAGTGGGAGGAAAGTAGAACTTGATGAGGTAACTGTACCTGCTCCCTTATTGGAAAGTAGTTCATCACAAGAACCGGTTCCTATGACAACTACACCTATCAGTGAGGAAGCTAATGATATTGATCATGAAACTTCAGATCAAGTTACTACCGAACCTCGTAGGTCTACCAGAGTAAGATCCACACCGGAGTGGTACGGTAATCCTATTCTGGAAGTCATGTTACTTAACCATGGAGAACCTACGAACTATGACGAAGCGATGATGAGCCCAGATTCCACAAAATGGCTTGAGGCTATGAAATCTGAGATGGGATCCATGTATGAGAACAAAGTATGGACTTTGGTTGACTTGCCCGATGATCGGCAAGCCATCGAGAATAAATGGATCTTCAAGAAGAAGACTGACGCTGATGGTAATGTAACTGTCTACAAAGCTTGACTTGTTGGGAAAGGTTTTCGACAAGTTCAAGGGGTTGACTACGATGAGACTTTCTCACCCGTAGCGATGCTTAGTCTGTCTGAATCATGTTAGCAATTGCCGCATTTTATGATTATGAAATTTGGCAAATGGATGTCAAGACTACATTCCTGAATGGATTTCTGGAAGAAGAGTTGTATATGATGCAGCCGGAAGGTTTTGTCGATCCAAAAGGTGCTAACAAAGTGTGCAAGCTCGAGCGATCCATTTATGGACTGGTGCAAGCATCTCGGAGTTGGAATAAACGCTTTGATAGTGGGATTAAAGCATATGGTTTTATACAGACTTTTGGAGAAGCCTGTATTTACAAGAAATTGAGTGGGAGCTTTGTAGCATTTCTGATATTATATGTAGATGACATATTGTTAATTGGAAATGATATAGAATTTGTGGATAGCATAAAGGGATACTTGAATAAAAGTTTTTCGATGAAAGACCTCGGTGAAGCTGCTTACATATTGGGCATCAAGATCTATAGAGATAGATCAAGACGCTTAATTGGACTTTCACAAAGCACATACCTTGATAAAGTTTTGAAAAAGTTCAAAATGGATCAAGCAAAGAAAGGGTTCTTGCCTGTACTACAAGGTGTGAAGTTGAGTCAGACTCAATGCCTGACCACAACAGAAGATAGAGAGAAAATGAACGATGTTCCCTATGCTTCAGCCATAGGCTCTATCATGTATGCAATGTTGTGTACCAGACCTGATGTATGCTTAGCAATAAGTTTGGCAGGGAGGTACCAAAGTAATCCAGGAGTGGATCACTGGACAGCGGTCAAGAATATCCTGAAATACCTGAAAAGGACTAAGGATATGTTTCTCATTTATGGAGGTGACAAGGAGCTAGTCGTAAATGGTTACGTTGATGCAAGCTTTGACACTGATTCAGACGATTCTAAACCGCAAACCAGATACGTGTTTATATTGAACGATGGATCTGTCAGTTGGTGTAGTTCTAAACAAAGCGTTGTGGCGGGATCTACATGCGAAGCGGAGTACATAGCTGCTTCGGAAGCAGCAAATGAAGGAGTCTGGATGAAAGAGTTCATTTCCGATCTAGGTGTCATACCAAGTGCATCGGGACCAATGAAGATCTTCTGTGACAATACTGGTGCAATTGCCTTGGCAAAGGAATCCAGATTTCACAAGAGGACCAAGCACATCAAGAGGCGCTTCAATTCCATCCGGGACCAAGTCCAAGTGGGAGACATAGAGATTTGCAAGATACATACGGATCTGAATGTTGCAGACCCGTTGACTAAGCCTCTTCCACGAGCAAAACATGATCAGCACCAAGACTCCATGGGTGTTAGAATCATTACTGTGTAATCTAGATTATTGACTCTAGTGCAAGTGGGAGATTGAAGGAAATATTCCCTAGAGGCAATAATAAAGTTATTATTTATTTCCTCATATCATGATAAATGTTTATTATTCATGCTAGAATTGTATTAACCGGAAACATGGTACATGTGTGAATATATAGACAAACTAAATGTCACTAGTATGCCTCTACTTGACTAGCTCATTAATCAAAGATGGTTATGTTTCCTAACCATAGACATGTGTTGTCATTGGATTAACGGGATCACATCATTAGGAGAATGATGTGATTGCCTTGACCCATTCTGTTAGCTTAGCACTTGATCGTTTAGTATGTTGCTATTGCTTCCTTCATGACTTATACAAGTTCCTACAACTATGAGATTATGCAACTCCCGTTTACCGGAGGAACACTTTGTGTGCTACCAAACGTCACAAAGTAACTGGGTGATTATAAAGGAGCTCTACAGGTGTTTCCAAAGGTAGATGTTGAGTTGGCGTATTTCAAGATTAGGTTTTGTCACTCCGATTGTCGGAGAGGTATCTCTGGGCCCTCTCTGTAATGCACATCACTATAAGCCTTGCAAGCAATGTAGCTAATGAGTTAGTTACAGAATGATGCATTACGTAACGAGTAAAGAGACTTGCCGGTAACGAGATTGAACTAGGTATTGAGATACTGACGATCGAATCTCGGGCAAGTAACATACCGATGACAAAGGGAACTACGTATGTTGTTATGCGGTTTAACCGATAAAGATCTTCGTAGAATATGTTGGAGCCAATATGAGCATCTAGGTTCCGCTATTGGTTATTGACCGGAAACAGTTCTAGGTCATGTCTACATAGTTCTCGAACCCGTAGGGTCTGCACGCTTAAGGTTTCGATGACAGTTATATTATGAGTTTATGAGTTTTGATGTACCGAAGTTTGTTCAGAGTCCCAGATGTGATCACGGACATGACGAAGAGTCTCGAAATGGTCGAGACATAAAGATCGATATATTGGACGACTATATTTGGACACCGGGAAGGTTCCGGGTGAGATTGGGACAATACCGGATCTCCGAGAGGTTATCGGAACCCCCCGGGAGGTATATGGGCCTTATTGGGCCTTAGTGGAAAGGAGGGAGAAGAAGCAAAGGAGGGGGCACGCCCCCCCCAATCCCAATCCGAATTGGGAGGGGGCCCGGCCCCCCTTTCTTTCTTCCCTCCCCCCTCTTCCTTCCCTCTCCTACTCCTAATAGGAAAGGGGGGAGTCCTACTCCCAGTTGGGGTTGGACTCCCCCCCTTTGGGCGCGCCACCCCCTTGGCCGGCCCCCTCCTCCACTCCTTTATATATGGGGAGGGGGCACCCCATAGACACAACAATTGATCTCTTGATCTCATAGCCGTGTGCGGTGCCCCCCTCCACCATAGTCCTCGATAATATTGTAGCGGTGCTTAGGCGAAGCCCTGCGACGGTAGAACATCAATATCGTCACCACGCCGTCATGCTGACAGAACTCTTCCCTGACATTCTGCTAGATCGAAGTCCGGGGATCATCATCGAGCTGAACATGTGCTAGAACTCGGAGGTGTCATAGTTTCGGTGCTTGATCGGTCGGGCCGTGAAGACGTACGACTACATCAACCGTGTTGTTCTAACGCTTCCGCTTTCAGTCTACGAGGGTACGTGGATAACACTCTCCCCTCTCGTTGCTATGCATCACCATGATCTTGCGTGTGCGTAGGATTTTTTTTAAATTACTACGTTCCCCAACAAAAATCTCCTACGTTGAACTCACGCTTTTGTATCCTTTTGTCATGCCAGCGTTTGACTTTTTCTTTGAATAGCTTGTCATTCTCATAGGCTTGCGTTCTGCATTCATCAAGTGAGCTAATATCAAACAACCTCTTCTCACCAGCAAGTTTGAAGTCATAGTTGAGCTCTTTAATAGCCCAATATGCTTTATGTTCGAGTTCAAGAGGTAAATGACATGCTTTTCCATAAACCATCTTATATGGAGACATACCCATATGATTTTTTATGCAGTTCTATAGGTCCATAATGCATCATCAAGTTTTTTGGACCAATTCTTTCTAGATCTATTCACAGTCTTTTGCAAAATTAATTTGATCTCTCTATTGCTCAACTCTACTTGACCACTAGACTGCGGATGATAAGGAGATGCGATTCTATGATTGACATCATACTTAGCAAGCATCTTATAGAAAGAACCATGAATAAAATGTGAACCACCATCAGTCATACGATATCTAGGGACTCCAAACCTTGGAAAAATAACTTCTTTAAGCATTTTAATAGAAGTGTTATGATCAGCACTACTAGTTGGAATAGCTTCTACCCACTTAGTAATGTAATCAACAACAACTAAAATATGTGTATAACCATTAGATGCATGAAAAGGTCCCATATAATCAAAGCCCCAAACATCAAACGGTTCAATAACAAGAGAGTAATTAATAGGCATTTCTTGGCGTCTACTAATGTTACCTATTCTTTGACATTCATCACAAGATAAGACAAACTTA
This sequence comes from Triticum aestivum, assembly GCF_018294505.1. NCBI lineage: Eukaryota > Viridiplantae > Streptophyta > Magnoliopsida > Poales > Poaceae > Triticum > Triticum aestivum. The sequence goes on from NC_057801.1 coordinate 274,349,612, forward strand.
CGAGCATCTTTGAAGAGAGTAGGCCAATAAAAACCAGATTGTAGTACCTTGTGTGCAGTTCTATCTCCAGCGTGGTGTCCTCCATAAGATTCAGAGTGACACTTGCATAGGATCTGTTCTTGTTCATGCTCAGGCACACAACATATAATAACACCATCTACTCCTTATTTATAAAGGTGTGGATCATCCCAAACGTAATGTCTTAAATCATAAAAGAACTTTTTCTTTTGCTGGTGTGTGAAACTAGGAGGTATAAATTTAGCAACAATGTAATTAGCATAATCAGCATACCGAGGAGCAGTACGAGAAGCATTAATGACCGCTAATTGTTCACCAGGAAAGCTATCATCAATAGGTAGTGGGTCATCAAGAACATTCTCTAACCTAGACAAGTTGTCTGCAACGGGGTTTTCAGCTCCCTTTCTATCAATAATATGCAAATCAAATTCTTGGAGTAGGAGAACCCATCTAATGAGTCTAGGCTTAGCATCTTTGTTTTCCATAAGATATTTAATAGAAGCATGATCAGTGTGAATAGTAACTTTGGAATGAACAATATAAGGTCTAAACTTATCACATGCAAACACAACTGCTAAGAATTCTTTTTCAGTAGTAGTATAATTTCTCTGGGCAGTATCAAGAGTCTTACTAGCATACTGGATAACATTCAATTTCTTATCGACTCTTTGTCCTAGAACAACACCTACAGCATAATCACTGGCATCACACATAATTTCAAAAGGTAAATTCCAATCAGGTGGCCGAACAATAGGTGCAGTGATCAAAGCTTTCTTAAGTATTTCAAATGCTTCTACACAATCATCATCAAAGACAAAAGGAATATCTTTTTGCAATAAATTAGTCAGAGGCCTAGAAATTTTAGGAAAGTCCTTAATGAACCTCCTATAAAAACCGGCATGACCAAGGAACTTCTTATACCTTTTATGTCCTTGGGACATGGCATCTTTTCAATAGCATCAACTTTGGCTTTATCAACTTCAATACCTCTCTCGGAAATCTTATGCCCCAAGACAATGCCTTCATTAACCATAAAGTGACACTTTTCCCAATTCAGGACGAGACTAGTGTCTTCGCATCTCTGCAAAACTCGATCAAGGTTGCTCAAACAATCATCAAAAGAGGATCCATAAACGGAGAAATCATCCATGAATACCTCACAAATATTTTCACAAAAATCAGAAAATATAGCCATCATGCATCTTTGAAAGGTAGCAGGTGCATTACATAAACCAAAAGGCATACGTCTATAAGCAAAAGTACCAAAAGGGCAAGTAAAAGTAGTTTTGGATTGATCCCCCACTGACACAGGTATTTGAGAGAAGCCAGAATAACCATCTAGAAAGCAAAAATGTGTATGTTTGGATAGTCTTTCTAGCATTTGATCAATAAAAGGTAAAGGGTAATGATCTTTCTTAGTAGCTTTATTTAATTTACGGAAATCAATTACCATCCTATAACCTGTAATAATTCTTTGCGGGATCAATTCATCTTTATCATTAGGAACAACGGTAATACCTCCCTTTTTAGGAACACAATGGACAAGGCTCACCCATTCACTATCAGCAACGGGATAAATAATACCTGCCTCAGGGAGCTTTAGTATCTCCTTTCTTACCACTTCTTTCATCTTGGGATTTAGTCGTCTATGAGGATCTCTAACTGGTTTGGCATCTTTTTCCACTGTAATTTTGTGTTGGCATAATGTGGGACTAATGCCCTTGAGATCACCCAGAGTATATCCAATAGCTGCTCGGTGCTTCTTCAGAGTTTTCAATAATTTTTCTTCTTCTTGCTCTGAAAGGTTAGCACTAATAATAACAGGATATATTTCCTTTTCATCAAGATAAGCATACTTAAGATTATCAGGTAATGGTTTGAGTTCAAACACGGGATTACCCTTGGGTGGAGGAGGATCCCCAAGAATTTCAACGGGAAGGTTATGTTTCAGCATAGGTTCCTGTTTAAGGAACACTTCATCTATTTCCCTTCTTTCCTTCCTAAACTTATCGTTTTCATGGTCTAGCAAATATTGTTCTAACGGATCAGTAGGTGGCACTGCAATGGAAGCAAGACCAATAATCTCATCCTTACTAGGTGGTTTCCTATCACGAGGTTGTCTACGAAACTTAGCAAAATTAAACTCATGAGACATACCATCTATGCCAACGGTGACAGTTTCTTTTTCACAATCAATCTTAGCACTAGCTGTATTCGAGAAGGGTCTACCAAAAATAATGGGACAAAAATCATCTTGTGGGAAGCCAAGAACAAGAAAATCAGCAGGGTATTTAACCTTCCCACACAAAACTTCAACATCTCTAACAATCCCAACTATTTTAATGGTATCCCTATTAGCAAGCTTAATAGTGACATCAATGTCTTCTAATTCAACGGGTGCAACGTCGTGCATAATTTCTTTATATAGATCATAAGGTATCGCACTAGAACTAGCACCCATATCACATAAGCCATGATAACAATGATCTCCTATTTTAACAGAAATAACAGGCATGCCTACGACAGGTCTATGTATCTTACTATCTGGTCTAGCAATATTAGCAGATTCATCACAGAAATAAATAACATGCCCGTCTAAATCATCATCCAAGAGATCTTTAACCATAGCAATACTAGGTTCAACATTAATTTGCTCAGGAGGTGTATAAGTCCTAGTATTACTCTTACAAACAACATTCAAAGCTTTAGCATGATCCTTTATCCTAACGGGAAAAGTAAGTTTCTCAACATAAGTAGTAGGAACAATAGGATCACTATAGGTGATAGTCTTTTCTTCAACTGTAATAGGTGCAACTACTTTCACTTCAACAGGAGGATTATATTTAAACCACTTCTCTTTAGGGAGATCAATGTGAGCACCAAAAGATTCACAGAAAGAAGCTACTATCTCAGAGTCAAGTCCATACTTAGCGCTAAATCCACGAAAAGCATCGGTATCCATAAAAGATTTAACACAATCGAACTTAGGTGTCATACCTGACTCCTTACCATCGTCGGAACCCCAATCTTCAGAGTTGCGTTTAATTCTTTCCAATAAGTCCCATTTGAAATCAATAGTCTTCAGCATATAAGAACCATCACAGGAAGTATCGAGCAGGTTGTGATCATTAAGAGAAAGCCGAGCATAAAAGTTTTGAATAATCATTTCCCGGGAGAGCTCATGATTGGGGCATGAATATAACATTTACTTGAGCCTACCCCAAGCTTGAGCGAAGCTTTCTCCTTCGCGAGGCCAGAAATTATATATGTAATTACGATCACGATGAACAAGATGCATAGGATAGAACTTCTGGTGAAATTCCAACTTCAATCGTTTATAATTCCAAGATCTCGTATCATCATATAGCCTATACCATGTCAATGCATCTCCCTTCAAAGATAAAGGGAAGTCCTTCCTTTTGACAACATCATGGGGAATACCTGCAAGCTTAAATAATCCACAAACTTCATCCACAAAGATAAGGTGTAAATTGGGATGCAATGTTCCATCTCCTACAAATGGATTAGCTAGCAGTTTCTCTATCATACCCGAAGGAATCTCAAAGTAAATATTTTCATAAAGTTCAGTATGTTGAGGAGCAACTCTTTGCTCTTCTGGTCGGGGTGAAGATACCCCGAACAAGACCCTCAAAGGATTAGTTTCCATAGTGACACGTAACAGAAAATTTCAGCACACTATATAAATGTTCCCTTACCAAGTTCCACTCACCAAAAGCGCTACACTCCCCGGCAACGGCGCCAGAAAAGAGTCTTGATGACCCACAAGTGTAGGGGATCTACCGTAGTCCTTTCGATAAGTAAGAGTGTCAAACCGAATGAGGAGTAGAAGGAAATGATAAGCGGTTTTCAGTAAGGTTTTCTCTGCAAGTACTAAAATTGTAGGTGGTAGATAGTTTTGTGATAAGATAAATAGTAACGAGTAACAAGTAAATAAAGTAAATAAAGTGCAGCAAGGTGGCCCAATCCTTTATGTAGCAAAGGATAAGCCTGGACAATTTCTAATAATGAGAAAGGAGCTCTCGAGGACACATGGGAATTATCATCAAGCTAGTTTTCATCACGTTCATATGATTCGCGTTCGGTACTTTGATAATTTGATATGTGGGTGGACTGGTGCTTGGGTACTGCCCTTACTTGGACAAGCATCCCACTCATGATTAACCCCTATTGCAAGCGTCCGCAACTACAGAATAAGTATTAAGGTAAACCTAACCACAACATTAAACATATGGATCCAAATCAGCCCCTAACGAAGCAACGCATAAACTAGGGTTTAAGCTTCTATCACTCTAGCAACCCATCATCTACTTATTACTTCCCAATGCCTTCCTCTAGGACCAAATAATGGTGAAGTGTCATGTAGTTGATGTTCACATAACACCACTAGAGGAAAAGACAACATACATCTCATCAAAATATCGAACAAATACACAATTCACATAGCAAGACTTCACCCATGTCCTCAGGAATAACTACTCACAAAGCATATTCATGATCATAATTAGAGGAGTAATAATATGCATAAAGGATCTGAACATATGATCTTCCACCAAGTAAACCAATTAGCATCAACTACAAGGAGTAATCAACACTACTGGCAACCCACAAGTACCAATTTGTGGTTTTGATACAAGATTGGATACAAGAGATGAACTAGGGTTTGGAGAGGAGATGGTGCTGGTGAAGATGTTGATGGAGATTGACCCCCTCCCGATGAGAGGATCGTTGGTGATGACGTTGGTGATGATTTCCCCCTCCTGGAGGGAAGTGTCTCCGGCAGAATAGCTCCGCCGGAGCCCTAGATTGGTTCCGCCTCATGGCGGCGGAGTTTCGTCCCGTAGGCTTGCCCACGATTTTTTGCAGGGTAAAAGCTCTCATATAGCAGAAGATGGACATCGGGGGGCCACCAGGGGGCCCAGGAGATAGGGGGCACGCCCAGTAGGGGGGGGGGCGCCCCCACCCTCCCGGGCAGGGTGTGGGCCCCCTGATGTATTTCTTTCGCCCAATAATTCTTATAAATTCCAAAAACATGTTTTGTGGAGTTTCAACATTTTTGGAGCAGTGCAGAATAGGATTCCAATGTTTGCTCCTTTTCCAGCCAGAATTCCAGCTGCCGGCATTCCCCCTCTTCATGGTAAGCCTTGTAAAATAAGAGAGAATAGCCATAAGTATTGAGATATAATGTGTAATAACAACCCATAATGCAATAAATATTAATATAAAAGCATGATGCAAAATGAACGTATCAGTCTGCGAAGCTCATTTCGAGCTATGAAAGAGGCTATTCTGCTTCGTCCCCCGCACTCAGGGGGATCAATATATCAAGTGGGCGGAGCCGAAATATGGCACATCGCCGGGACCGGATATCTGTCCGGCACTCCGAAAAAGACATCCGAAGACTAGCCTTTGGAGTGGTTTTTTTGGGAGGACGTCCCCCTTCCGGATCCGATCCGGATGGGCCTTCCTGAGTTTACCAACGCCCCACTGAGAAAACGCCGCAGCTGGCGTCCCCGGAGCCCCCAGGAGGAAGATAGCAGAGAGGTCCTTTATCTGATGGGCAGGATAAAAACGCTGGCCAAGTCAGGATTGACAATAATTGAGGTTATGTCAATATGCATAATGCGGGGGGAAGCGCAGCCACTCCAGTATCGGGGGAAACCCATGTGGCACTTCAATGGAGAAGACGACGCCACCCAATGCGGTCGTAAAGGTCCGGACTCCACCACCGCTCTGGCGAATATACCCTCCAATTTGTATAAAGGAGAAGAAGAGGAGTTCATCCGCATTAAGCCACGGGATGGACTTTCCATGTACAACCCCCCAAGCTGGGTGAGCTGCTTTCTTTTACTCAACTCCATTCATTCCCGCATTCTTACATAACAAATATTTACCATGCTAATTCATAGCAGGAACTGCGAAAAGCTGTGAGGAAGGTCCACAGCCCGTCTCCACAGCCAGAGGACCCTGACTGGGCCCTCGACCCCGGACTCGAAGAAGATCCGGACGTATTTGTGGACCTCATCGACATGACGTTTTACCAAGCAAGTTGTGAAGGTGCCCTGGTGGCCATCACCGTTGATTATCCTGGCCTCCTCCCTGCATCATATGTAAGTAAAACCGGAGTCCTGACTTCCGAGAAGGATCCCCTCTTTACACCTTAACCACCGCACACGTCTTCAAAGTCCTCATCATCCAAATCTTCAAAGTCCTCATCATCCAAATCTTCAAAGTCTTCTTCTCACAAGAAGAGCAGTTCCAAGAAGGCACGGGCATTTATTGGCAAGGAAATGGACTCTGAAGCCGAATCTTAGGAAAATGTGGAAGAGGAGGAATCTGAGGAGTCAGACTCTGGTGTGGCGAGCCTAGCCCTCGCTACTGCTATTGTCAGCAAGTCCATCTTTAACACTGAAGAAAATGACCGCCCCAACTCTACTGACAAAAGTGTCGATGACTATGCTCCCACCTATTGCTTCATGGAAAAAGGTGCCAAGGTACTCAAACATTCCCCCTCTGTATCCAGTGAGGATGAATCGGATGATAATCTCAAAACTAGCTATTCCAAACTTCTTAAAATTGTTGTTAAACAACAAAAGGCTTTGGAAAAGATTCAAAATTTGCTAGACAAAAGCGATGACCTGTCGGGTGAGGAATTGAATCGAACTAAGACTTTGACTGATAATCTTCAGAGACTTTGGTCTAAGTTTGACAACCTTCAAAGTCATCATAACACTCTCTTATCTGATCATGAGAAGCTTTTTTGTGAATTTCTTCAGAGAAAGCAAGATCTTGATAAGTTAAAAGTGAGTTATGAAGATCTTCACAAGGAAAACGATTCATTGCTTGCCCAACAGATCAGTTCCGCTTAGGAAGAATTTATTCCATCATGTCTGAAATGCATTGAGTGTGAATCTACTAATTCGTCACCTGAATGTTCAAATGCTTCTCTTACTGCAAATTCTTCAACTGTATCTGTGGTCACAAATTCCTCATCTGAGGATACCACAAGTATCACTGACGATAATGCAGGGTTGAAGGAATTGTATGTGATAGGCATATACAAAAGCCTCAAAGGCCATCAGACTCTTTGTATGTGCTCAAAAAGCAGATCTTGAACAGGAACCCTAGGAAAGAGGGTATTTCCTTTGAGAGAAAACTCAATGCTTATGGGACCTACTAGAAACCTAACCAGTACCCCAAAACCTCATGGGTTGCTGCAAAAGGACCTCCTGTAGATCCATGCACTTTATCTGGCTTTACCTGTGAATCTTCATAATACTTTGATGAGTCATTTGACTCCAATTATAAACTGTTCAAGAATCAGAATGGTGAAGTATTTGCTCGATATGTTGGAACTAACTGGAGATACGGCCCCCCTATGAAGAAAATCTGGGTTCCCAAAAGGTGCCTTGAAAATCTTCAGGTGAATGTCATCATGACACCACCTATGAAGAATAGGAACCCTAGATCAAATTCTTCATATGGATCAGAATCTTCATATGGATCCAAGTCCTCTTATGGACCAAATTCTTCATCTGGATCAAATTCCTCACGTGGATCAAAATCCTCATATGAACATCATCATGCTAACACTTCTGTTTTGCAGGGAAAGTCTAAAGGCAATGAATATGAGCATTATTCTTCAAATCATTATGTTCATAAGTCCTCGAAGAATTTCTCTGCTTATTCATATGCTTATCCTGACCCCTCTTCTGTGAAACAAAGTGCACTAGCTTCAATGCCATCTTTTTCTTATGGAGCTCGCAGAATAATGAACTCTTTGCCACCCCTCCAGATGTGGGTGGTGAAGAAAAGAACTAATCTCTTATGCAGGGTCAGGTCTCCAGACGAACTTAATGGTTTGAAGAATTTGTTGGAGACCTGAAAATGCTTGAATGGACGCAAGCTAATCATGAAGAAATGAATTACTCATTTCTCACGTCCTCATATTGCTATATCTGTTATTGTTGATGAAATTGATATCATATTCTTCACTGATGAAGTATACGAGTTCGTAAGTTTCACTAATTCATCTGCAGGATGAACAACCCAAAGCTACTGAGTGGGTCCTCGACAGTGGATGTACAAATCACATGACCGGTGACAGGAACTTATTGATGGACAGTGCTTTATCTCCATCTCATCTAAAGCATATCACCTACGCTGACAAAGGAAAAAGCAAGGTATTGGGTCTAGGTAGGGTTGCAATCTCAAAGGATAGACACATGGACAAAGTCATGCTTGTCGAGTCCTTAGGATTCAACCTCATGTCTGTCTCAATGCTTTGTGATCTTGATATGGTTGTCGTCTTTGCCAAATATCGTTGCATTGTGCTAATGGAATCAGACAATTCCAAAGTCTTCGAAGGCTTTAGGAGAGGAGACTTGTATATTGTTGATTTCTCTGCAGGACCACAACCTACCACGTGTCTACTTGCAAAAGCTTGAAAAGGCTAGTTATGGCATCGACGACTTGGTCATGCTGGGATGAGGAACTTGCATACACTCGTCGCGAAGAAGCATGTCATTGGCATCGAGGGTGTCAAATTCCTCAAAGATCATCTTTGTGGGGCTTGTGAGGTCGTAAAGATAACTAGAGCCAAGCATCCCACAAAGACTATCATGACCACTTCTCGTCCCTTTGAATTACTTCACATGGATCTCTTTGGCCCTACTCATTATGCCACGTTCACTAATTCTGCATCGTTATATGGCTTTGTCATTGTTGATGAATATTCTTGTTACACCTGGGTGCATATCATCACTTATAAAAATGAAGTGCAGGAAGTCTTCAAACAATTTTCCTCAAGAGCATCTGCGAACTTCAGTGTGAAGATAAAGAATATCAAGTGTGAAAATGGAACCGAGTTCAAGAATACTGGTCTCGATGAATATTTTTATATACTTTGTATTACTCACGAGTTATCTGCTCCCTATACTCCTCAGCAAAACGGCATCGTGGAGCGCAAAAACAGGACTCTTGTTGAGATGGCTTGCACTATGCTTGATGAATACAAGACTCCACAGCGTTTCTGGCCAGATGCTATTGATACTGCATGCCAAATCATCAACAGGGTGTATCTTCACAAATTTTTGAAAAATACCTCATATGAACTCCTCACTGACAAGAAACCCAATGTAAGTTATTTCAAAGTCTTCGGTGCTAAATGTTGGATTAGAGATCCTCACCACCACTCTAAATTTGCACCGAAAGCACATGAGGGTTATATGCTTGGTTACGGAAAGGACTTGCACACCTACATAATATTCAACACCTATCATCACAAGGTTGTTGAAACTGTAGATGTGCGGTTCGATGACACTAATGGCTCGCAAAGAGAGCACCTACCTCCTGTGCTAGATGAAATGTCACATGAGGAATCCATCAAGTTCAAGGCTACTGAGAATGTCATCCCTACCAAAGAATCTGCTCAAGAAGTCATTCCGGATCGTGAAGAAAATCACGCTGGTGCTACTGAAGAAATGGCCCCGAAGAAATTGCTGGGCCAAATCAAAGTCGTTAACCCGCTCATCCTCGCGTTGCAAATGAAGTGCAGATTGAGAGAATCATCAACGACATCAACACACCAGGTCCTCTCAGGCGCTCAAAAGCTTCACATTTGTCTAACTTTTGTGGGCATTTTGTGTATGTCTCTATCACAGTGCCCACCAAAGTTGATGAAGCTTTCATGGAGTCTGAGTGGATTCAAGCTATGCAAGATGAATTGTATCAATTCAAGCTAAAAAATGTGTCGGAGCTTGTCAAGCGACCAGACCCACGCAAGCACAATATTACCAGCACCAAATGGATCTACCGCAACAAGCAAGATTAAAATGGTCTTGTGGTGACGAATAAGGCTTGTCTTGTAGCTCAAGGCTACACACGGGTTGAAGGAATTGATTTTGATGAAACTTTTGCACCTGTTGATAGACTTGAGGCTATTTGCATATTGCTTGCTTATACTAACCATCATAATACCATTTACATCAAATGGATGTGAAAAGTGCATTCCTCAGTGGTAAGCTTGAGGAAGAAGTATATGTTGCTCAACCACTAGGTTTTGAGGATCCACAATTTCCCGATCACATCTACAGACTCAACAAGGCCCTCTATCTCAAGCAAGCACCTCGGGCATGGTATGATACATTGAAGGAATTCCTCATGAAGAAAGGCTTCAAACCCGGTTCACTTGACCCAACTCTTTTCACCAAAGCATATGATGATGAATTATTCGTGTGCCAAATATATGTTGATGATATTATCTTTGGCTGTACTAACCAACGTTATAGTGACGAATTTGCTTATATGATGAGTGAGGAATATAAAATGTCTATGATGGGAGAGTTGAAATTCTTCTTAGGTCTTCAAATTCGTCAACAACACAATGGTATATTCATATCCCAGGAGAAATACCTCAAGGATGTGTTGAGGAAATTCGGCATGAAATATTGCAAAGGCGTCAAAATCCTTATGCCCACAATTGGCCATCTATGCACCGATGAAAATGGTAAAGACTTCGATCAAAAGGTATACTGCTCCATGATTGGCTCTTTATTGTATCTATGTGCATCTAGGCCGGATATTATGCTTAGTGTTTGCATATGTGCCCGATTTCAAGCTACACCAAAGGAATCACACCATAAGGTTGTGAAGCATATTCTTCGATATCTAGCTCACACTCCAACACTTGGATTATGGTATCCCAAGGGCTCTTCTTTTGATCACATTGGATATTCTCACTCTGACTATGCTGGTGATCGGGTGTACCGCAAGTCAACATGAGGCACATGTCATTTCCTCGGACGTTCCTTGGTATGTTGGTCCTCGAAGAAACAGAACTACGTATCACTCTCTACTGCTGAAGCTGAGTACATTGCTGCTGGATCTTGCTGCGCTCAATTGCTATGGATGAAGCAAGCTCTCAAGGACTATGTCATCAATGTGAAGAATGTGCCACTCTACTGTGACAATGAGAGTGCTATCAAGATTGCTCACAACCCATTTCAGCACTCGAAGACAAAGCACGTCCAGATTCGTCATCATTTTCTTCGTGACCATGTGTTGAAGGGTGACATCTCCATCGACCACACGAATACTGAAGATCAGCTGGCCGATATCTTCACAAAGCCCTTGGATGAGACGAGATGCTCTCAAGTTGCGGTGTGAGCTAAATATCTTAGAATCTTTGATTGTTCTTTGAAAAGGACACACATCCTAACACTTATGCAAAATTTATGATTTAGATGTGCAATACACGAAGTAAAGTTTTTCTTCAATCAATGAAGACTAACCCTCTAAGTGTGAAGAAATTAATGAAGAATTTGATTCTCATAACCCTACAACAATTGTACGCGGTGTCTGAAATCATCATTCTTATATGGTGGGTTATGCCACCAACCAAAGTTGAAAATCTTCAATTTAAATTTTGCTATTTCTTCAGATTTTCAAATTCTTCAACTTTGCAATTTCCTCAGTCTTTCCGACGTTGTTCTTCATTGCTATATATGTTATGAGTTTTTCCTGTCCTCTACAACATTCACTTATAGCTAATTCTTCAACTTGCTTTTTCATCTAAGTGAATGTGATCGGACCCGTTCCTCCTCTATGCTAAACTCAACCCAGTCCGTTCACAAATTCTTGATGTGCGTTCTATTTGAAACCCGTTCAAAATCTTCACTGTGTCCTTCACAGCTGAAGAATTTGCGAACGAAACGTTAAATTTTTCATATCTTATTTTTTGGTTTTTGCCGCTCAAATTCTTTCGCATCCCACGATAGGATTAAACAACTCACCCACAATCTCACACGATCTCCACCTCTCAGTACGTGGGTGAGACATGTCGCTAGGATAGCAAGGGTCAGGGGCACTGTCGGTGTCAAAACCGGCGGATCTCGGGTAGGGGGTCCCGAACTGTGCGTCTAGGCGGATGGTAACAGGAGACAAGGGACACGATGTTTTTACCCAGGTTCGGGCCCTCTCGATGGAGGTAAAACCCTACTCCTGCTTGATTAATATTGATGATATGGGTAGTACAAGAGTAGATCTACCACGAGATCAGAGAGGCTAAACCCTAGAAGCTAGCCTATGGTATGATTGTTGTTCGTCCTATGGACTAAAACCCTCCGGTTTATATAGGCACCGAAGAGGGTTAGGGTTACACAGAGTCGGTTACAATGGTAGGAGATCTACATTTCCGTATTGCTAAGCTTGCCTTCCACGCCAAGGAAAGTCCCATCCGGACACGGACAAAGTCTTCAATCTTGTATCTTCATAGTCCAGGAGTCCGGCCAATGGTTATAGTCCGGCTATCCGGACACCCCCTAATCCGGGACTCCCTCAGTAGCCCCCGAACCAGGCTTCAATGGCGATGAGTCCGGCGCGTAGATTGTCTTCGGCATTGCAAGGTGGGTTCTTCTCCAAATCCTGTGTACCTGTTGAATAGCGTCCGGCTTCTTGTAAATATTGCGCTCCTCGGCTTCCACGCCCAATAATGGCCATCTTCCACGTGTTGAACGAATGCGAAAAGCCAGGGTATTTTTACATTTATCCCCCTAGCTGCGCAAATGAGCTGCCTATAAAAGAGACGAGGATCTAGATCCGAATCACACCATCCTCCCTTCGCGAGCATTCATTAGAGCGCATCTGACAGAAATCCATTCCATCATGGACAGTCGACACGGATCCTTCTCTCGCCCTCCTAGCCCTAAGCCTGGAGATTGATAGAGATGCTCCGTCCCGCACAGTGAGCTAGTGGCGCTCCAAACCAAGGGATTTCTTCCCCCAGCCTTCATGGTTCCGGTTCGAGCCGGACTCGCCACCTATAAGGGCGGAAAGCAAGCAGAGAGCGTCCCCAGCCCCTCCAAAGGAGAGGGGTATGCCTTGTCTCTTATTTGATAAGAGGGCTCGGATTTCCAATTCATCTGTTTCTCCGGGGGCTCCTGGAGTTCTACGGCCTCCAGTTGCACAACCTTACGCCTGCCTCCATTTTGCATATTGCGGGCTTCATGGCCCTTTGCGAGCTGTTTTTGGGCATCGAGGCTCATTTTGCACTGTGGAAGAAGCTGTTCTGCCTTGTGCCCCGTTCTCAAGAGGGGTCAATATATCAAGTGGGCGGAGCCGAACTATGGCGCATTGCCGGGACCGGATATCTATCCAGAACCCCGAAGAAGGCGTCCGAAGACTAGCCTTCGGCATGGTTTTATATAGAAGATGTCCCCCTGCCAGACCCTGTTCGGGTCGGCCTCCCTGAGTTTAATAACGCTCCTTTGAAGAGACGCCTAAGCTGGCGTCCACGGAGCCCTCAGAAGGAAACGACAGGGATGTCCTTTACCTGATGAGCCGGATAAGGTTATTAGCTCATTCCGGACTAACCATGATCGGGGTCATGGCCACATGCATTATGCGGGGGGTGCAGCCGCTCCAATATAGGGGCCACCCATGTGGGATTTCAACGGGGAGGATGATGCCACCCACTGCGGCCATAAGGGGCCAGGATCGGTCGCCGATCTGATGAAGATCTTGTCCGCATTGTACAAGGGAGAAGAGGAGGAATTTCTCCGCGTCAATCCACATGGCGGATTTTCTATGTACAATCCTTCGAGCTGGGTAAGCGGACATTTCTTTTTGCCTATCCGATCCATATTCCCATAGTCAAGTATCTCATTTTGTGATTTCGGTGCAGGAACTGCGCCAGGCCGTAAAGGACATAAACAGCCCGCCTCCACAACCCGAGGATCTAAAACGGTTCCTCGATCTGACCTCCCAAGAGGATACGGACATATCGGTGGAGCTGATCGATGGGGTATTTCATCAACTGAGCATCGATAATGCCTTGGTCGCCATCACGTCCGATTACCCTGGAATACTTCCGGCCTCGCAGGTAACTGAGACCGAAGTCCCAATACTTTGAAAATGACCCATCCGTGCTTATTTTTAATCACCGTATACCAATGGTGTTTCGCAGGGGAAGTCCTTGAGGCGGAAGGCCGAGCCTGCGACGGCTAGTCAACAGGGGACAGCAAGGCCCATAGGCTGAAAAGAAGTGCAGTCCAGATTGAAATGGCAGCGCAACGGTATGGTGTGTCATCTTACTCCCAGGTTTTATTCCCGGGAGGCATACTAACACTCGTGCTTTTTCAGGAAGAAGAGCGCTCGCCGGGCTGTATCCAGAGAGGTTGCCAATAATTCCTCCGCTCGCCAGGCTCCAAAGCCAGGTCCCGAAGCGGAGGCGAACATGAGGCATGCGTCGGATGCTCCTCCGACAGAGGAGGCCGACAAATTGTCCGCCACCAACTCCGAGGTGGGGAGTGCCATGAATCACAGGCACCGCCGGACAGTTCTTTGTGACGCATGTTTCTCCCAAGAGGCATTGAATGCCTTCACTTCGGGAGATGTGCACCTCCTTGCCTCTCAGGATGGTCTAGCCAGAGCCACGGAGTAGTATGTAAAAGACATACGTTTGAGAAAATTTGACAGTTATATATGCCAGTAGCCCCCGAGACTTGAAATAGTTAGAATAACTGATTTAAGGATCATTTGTTATTCAGGATCTTACAGAAAAGAATACCCAACTGTCCCGGGAGCTGGAGGAGTGCAAAGCCCAACTTGAGGCCGCACTAGCCGCAGCGGGGGAAGCCAAAGAGACCCCCTCTGGTAATATATACTTCATAAGATAAGTAGTTTGTGAAGTGCGGCGTGTGTATAAGTCTGACAATAATATTGCAGATGGCGTCGGGATAGATCCGGACAAGCAACAACTCATGCGCCGGTTAAAGGCCGGCGAGAATGTGCTTACAAGGGTGAGGCAAGAGAAAAATAATCTCCAAGATGCCAACACCCAACTGGGTGAGGAACTAAAGGATGTTCGTGCCCAGCTTTCTGACTCCGTTAAGGAGAATCGACGGCTTCGACGCGGCATTTTTAGTAAGTGCTTGAACGAACTTTGAAAAAGAGTTCGGCGAGGAAGTCGATTAATAGAGTTATGTCTATAGGTATGCTCATAGGCCGTCCTGCAGAGGAAATGCCCGGTTCTACGGGTGACCTTCTTCCTGATCTCTTGCAACTGCACGAACGAGTTCGGCAGGTGATGAAAGACGTCGCCCAGGCCTTGTGGCCATCTGTCTCCCTGCCCGAAGGCCTTGGAGAGCTTGCAGAGAGGCTTCAGGGAGCGAGGCGGCGCTTCCGATTATGGAAGATATCGGCCTGCCGTCAAGGCGCCAGGGAGGCCTAGGCCATGGTGAAGACGCGGTACACGAAGGCTGACCCAAACCACATGGCCAGGGTCGGACCTGTGGGACCCTATGGGAGGGAGATCCCTGTGAGCTTAGTGTACGGCCAAGTAGAGTTGGCCGCAAAGTATTCCCAGAAGGACTGTAAACTAGAGAGCCTATTAGATGGCATTGAAGAGGAATACAATCAGTCGAATTGACTATGTAATTTAAGATGACATGAAAAATGCCTTCTAGCCGGATTGTAGATCGTTTGTCATAGCGGACCTTTTCGCTTCAACCTCGGGACCCAATAATCCGGAGTGTGTCCGAATACCCTCGCGGTTATATAAGAACCGGGGCATGCGTGGAGACCAGGCGTAGGGGTCATTAGTGCTTTATCAGACAAGTGCCCAACTAGTTATGTTATATTACATGGTTAGTAAGAAACATCTTCCAGGGAGAATAGTTCCGTTAGGGGTTCCTTTCCCTGGGAGGCATGCCCTAAAGTGCATGTCCAGACTGCGAAAAAAGCATAAAACCATCTGGGGGCAGATAAATAGGTATTAAATCGTCTTTTCGTTCACTGACCGAATATTCCCTTAAGAACGCTAGCTTTCAGCTTCACCCAGTCTGAGGTACACATCCGGCTGACCCGATAGTAACAATCGCAGAGGTGCTCCCTTTACCACCTAGCTGAACAATCGGGAACGTAGGGGTAACAGGAGCCAGGCAACCCAGCTTGGCCAAAACTTAAGTCATATTGATGCATATAATGGTGAATAAAAGGTACATGCGAAAGTGTGACACATGTGTTGGGCATGGGCCCCGTATAAATAAGCTTCTGTTAAAGAAGCCCCCTAGGTATAATGAGCGCGGATGTCGCTTCAAGTGTGTGCGAACAATGCGCGAACAAGCTTTCAAAGGCTGTAATAGAAAAGGAGGGAGAAGGAGAGAAACAGAAGACAGTTAATATGTAAAATATAGACGGAGGAAGGAGACAAACTCAGAATCCGGCACTAGGCGTAGAATCTTCGGAGACGGGCTGCGTTCCATGGGTTCGGCTCGAGTCGGTTATCCGATGCATCTCGCAGACGGTATGCTCCACCGGTCAGGACTTGGTCGATGATAAAGGGACCTTCCCATTTGGGCTTGAGTGTGTCCTTTTTCTTTTCCGACAAGCGTAGAACTAACTCGCCAACGTTGTAAGTTTTGGCCCGTACTTCTCTGCTTTGATATCTTCGAGCTTGTTGTTGATAAATTGCGGCTTTTGCCACGTCACGCCCCTCCTCCAATGCGTCCAAACTGTCCTGCCGATCGAGTTCGGCTTCTCTTTCTCCGTACATGCGCACGCAAGGTGAGTCATGAATTATGTCACAGGGCAGAACTGCCTCTGCACCGTATACCATAAAGAATGGTGTAAATCCGGTGGTGCGATTCGAAGTGGTCCGCAGCCGCCAAAGTACGGAGTCGAGATCCTCTACCCAGTGCGTGTTAGATTCCTTGAGGGACCGCACTAATCTGGGTTTGATGCCGCTCATGATTAGACCATTTGCTTGCTCGACTTGACCGTTAGTTTGAGGGTGATAGACTGAAGCATAGTCGAGCTTGATGCCCATGTTTTGCACCAGAGTTTGACCTCGTCGGCCGTAAAGTTCGTGCCATTATCAGTGATGATGCTATGGGGGACACTGTAACGGTGTACGACCCCTCATATGAAGTCTATCACCGGTCCGGATTCGGCCGTCTTAACAGGTTTGGCCTCTATCCATTTGGTGAATTTATCCACCATGACCAGTAGGTATTTTTGCTTGTGGGTTCCTCCTTTAAGGGGTCCAACCATGTCAAGCCCCCAGACAGCGAAGGGCCAGGTTATGGGTATAGTTTTGGGGGCGGTGGGTGGCATGTGGCTTTGATTAGCAAAGAGCTGGCAATCGACACATTGTTGGACTAAGTCCTAAGCATCTGCTCGGGCCGTCGGCCAATAAAATCTTGTACGGAAGGCCTTGCCTACAAGGGCCCGGGCCGCAGCGTGGTGCTCGCCGAGTCCGGCATGAATTTCAGCCAGAAGATTCCGCCCTTCCTCTTCGGAGATACACCTTTGAAGGACTCCGGTTGTGCTTTTCTTGTAAAGCTCTCCCTCATGGACCTTATAGGCTTTAGATCGCCGCGCTATGCAGCGGGCCTCGTTTTGGTCCTCGGGAAGTTCCTGCCTGGTTAGGTAGGCTAGGAATGGTTTCATCCACGGGGCAATGACTGCCATTATTACGTGGGCTGAAGATGTTACTTCGTTGGCAGAACCACCAATTGTGTCAGAATGTTCGGTGTCAGGCAGTGCGGTTGGGTCCGGGTTGTTATTTCCGGATTCCCCCTCCCATAGTACGGATAGCTTGAACAGCCTCTCTAGGAAGATGTTGGGAGGGATGGCATCGCGCTTTGTGCCAATGCGCACTAATACGTCTGCTGCCTGGTTGTTATCCCGGGCTATATGGTGAAGTTCGAGCCCTTCAAACCGAGCTGACATTTTTAGGACGGCGTGGCGATAAGCTGCCATTTTCGGATCCTTGGCATCGAAGTCTCCATTTATTTGGGATATCGCGAGGTTCGAATCCCTGCGCACCTCTAGGCGTTGAATGCCCATGGAGACTGCCATCCGGAGGCCTTGTAGAAGGGCCTCGTATTCGGCTGCGTTGTTGGAGTCTGTATACATTAGCTGGAGTACGTATTGAACCGTATCTCCGGTTGGGGACGTCAAAACGACGCCAGCCCCCAGACCAGCCAACATTTTGGAGCCGTCGAAGTGCATGATCCAGTTGGAATATGCGCCGTACTCTTTAGGGAGTTCGACTTCAGTCCATTCGGCGATGAAGTCGGCCAAAACTTGCGACTTAATAGCTCGCCGAGGCTTATAGGTTATGTCGAACGGTAGGAGCTCAATGGCCCATTTGGCAATCCGGCCCGTCGCGTCGCGGTTGTTTATAATGTCATTAAGAGGTACTTCGGAGGCTACTGTTATCGAACACTCTTGAAAGTAGTGTCACAGCTTTCGGATGCCATGAACACCGCGTATGCTATCTTTTGATAATGCGGGTACCTGACTTGCATGGAGTTAGGATGGTGGGCACGTAGTAAACTGGTTTTTGAAGGGGGAACTTGTGTCCGTCCGTTTCTCGTTCGACAACGAGCACTGCGCTCACAACTTGATGAGTTGCCGCGATATATAATAGCACTGGTTCGCCCATGTTGGGCGCGGCCAGGACCGGGTTTGTTGCCAATATGGCTTTTATTTCTTCAAGTCCGGCCGTGGCGGCATCTGTCCACTCAAAGTGTTCGGTGCATCGGAGGAGGCGATAAAGAGGTAATGCCTTTTCTCCTAAATGGGAGATAAAGCGGCTTAAAGCCGCCACGCATCCCGTCAATTTTTGTATTTGTTTGAGGTCCTTTGGGATATCCAATTGTGACAGAGCTCGGATCTTGGCTGGGTTTGCTTCAATTCCTCTACCGGATACGATGAAGCCCAAGAGCTTTCCGGCTGGTACGCCGAAAATGCATTTTTCCGGGTTAAGCTTAATGTCATATGTTCGGAGATTATCGAATGTGAGCCTCAAATCGTCTACTAGAGTTTCGACGTGCTTGGTTTTGACGACCACATCGTCTACGTATGCCTCCACTATTTTTGCCGATCTCGTTTGCCAGACATGTCTGAATCATGCGCTGATATGTTGCGCCGGTGTTTTTGATCCCAAAGGGCATTGTGTTGAAGCAGAATGGGCCATATGGGGTGATGAATGCCGTTGCGGCCTGGTCGGGCTCTGCCATCTTAATTTGGTGGTAGCCGGAGTATGCGTCGAGGAAACACAATGAATCATGTCCTGCGGTGCCGTCGATAATTTGGTCGATGCGGGGGAGTGGGAAGGGATCCTTTGGGCAAGCCTTGTCGAGGTCCTTAAAATCGATGCATAGGCGCCAGGATTTGTCCTTCTTTGGTACCATCACCAGGTTTTCTAGCTAGTCCGGATGTTTTATATCTCTGATGAATCCGGCCTCCAATAATTTGGCTAGCTCCTCTCCCATGGCCTGCCTCTTGGGTTCGGAGAAACGCCGAAGAGCCTGTTTGACTGGCTTGAATCCTTTTAGGATGTTTAGGCTGTGCTCGGGCAGCCGGCGTGGGATTCCTGGCATGTCTGAAGGGTGCCAGGCAAAAATGTCCCAATTTTCGCGTAGGAATTCTCGTAGTGCGGCGTCTACATCAGGGTTTAATTGTGCCCCGATGGAGGCCATTTTTGTAGGGTCCATTGGATGGACTTGGAATTTGACTATTTCGTCCGCTGGTTTAAAGGAGGTGTACTTGGATCTCTTATCGAGTATCACATTGTCCCTATTCACCATGGAGCGCAGCACAGTGAGTTCCTCAGCCACTAGGGCTTTGGATAGTGCCTCAAGGGCCAGTGCGGCTGTCTTATTTTCGGCGCAGAGTGCTATGTCTGGGTCACTAGCAAGAGTGATGATTCCGTTGGGCCCGGGCATTTTGAGCTTCATGTACCCGTAATGGGGTATAGCTTGAAAAATTGTGAATGCCTCTCGCCCTAATAGAGCGTGATATCCGCTGCTGAACGGGGCCACTTGGAATGTGACCTCCTCGGACCTATAATTATCCGGCGTGCCGAACACCACATCCAGTGTGATTTTTCCTGTACAGCATGCTTCCCGACTGGGGATTATTCCTCTAAAGGTTGTGCTGCTTTGCTCAATGTGGCTCCAGTCTATTTCCATTTTTCGGAGGGTTTCCTCGTAAATGAGGTTCAATCCACTACCACCGTCCACTATTGGACTGAGGACTAATGCGGCTAGTGCTCGGGCTGTTCGGAATTTAGGTTCGTCACTGGCATTAAAGGTAATAGCCATGTCACTCCATGGGTTTATTGTTGCTACTTGGTAGACTTCCGCAAGGCTGCGGAGTGTTCGTTTCCGCATATTATTTGATGCGAAAGTCTCGAAGACTGTTAATACCGTACTGGTATCCTTGGGCTGGTGCTCTGGAGTTACAAGCTCTTCGCCTCTTTTAGCCACCTGCCGTAGTATCCAACATGCTCTAAGGCTATGAGTTGGAGTGGCGCCCTCTATACTATGAATTTTGCAGGGTCCATTGAGCAATCCTTCCAGTACGGTTCCATGCCCTATAGAGGGTTTTTGCTTTTTGGTGTTTAACCCAGGTGCCTGGCAATAATGCACCCTTTTATTTCGGACTGGGGTTGTATTCAGGGCCGGATTGTCCCAAAATTTGATTTCGGTTTTCCAGGCGCTTTCCATCGCACAGTACTTTTGTACTATGGACGCCAAGTCAGCGAAGCGTGTAATTTCACGATGGCTTACGGCATTGAGGATTCCCTTGTCCGTGCAATTATTGCAGAAGAATGGAATCGCGTCCTCCTCACGACAGTCCTTTATCCTGTTCACAACTAGGAGGAATCTGGCCCAGTAATGGTGTAATGTTTCTGCGGGCTCTTGCCGGATTTGATAGATCACTTATGTTTGGGTGGGCGGGTGGAATTAAATTCGGAACCCCGTCCAATTTAAGACTCGGGGGACAAGTAGTTTCCGAACTTAGAAGCTTGGGTTCTTGGATGTTGTCCAATGAATCTAGCCCGCTGCCTGACTTTAGGTTCAGGGCTTGAGTAACGTGCTCCCCTCCACGGGAATCCGGCATGGAGGGATCGGGAATCCGGACGTAGCTAGTTCTTTAGATAGAAGAAGGGTCGCCGTATTGTTCCTCTACCACAGCAACGTGGTGGGTAACCTGGGGAGAGTTAATCTCTCTCAGATCGGGTTTAGGCCCAATCTGATCGTAGTCTGTAGCGACTCCCAGGGCAGTGATGCGATCCAAGAGCTCGTTTAAGGAAGATAGCTCCATCGGATCTAACTGCTCTGCGAGTTCTGAGTTAATGTGAAGATTGCTTTTGATGACCCGAGAAGTCATCGTCGGCGCGGCGGCCGAAAAGGCGGTCATAAGGAAACTGCCTAGCCGTAGAGTTTGGCCGATAGCCAAAGCTCCTTTAGCAACAGTGCCGTCTTTAAAGACGGGATGGGGCATCCTTCCTGATGGCGAACTCTCAATGAAAGCACCAATGTCGGTGTCAAAACCGGCGGATCTCGGGTAGGGGGTCCCAAACTGTGCGTCTAGGTGGATGGTAGCAGGAGACAAGGGACACGATGTTTTTACCCAGGTTAGGGCCCTCTCGATGGAGGTAAAACCCTACTTCTGCTTGATTAATATTGATGATATGGGTAGTACAAGAGTAGATCTACCACGAGATCAGAGAGGCTAAACCCTAGAAGCTAGCCTATGGTATGATTGTTGTTCATCCTATGGACTAAAACCCTCCGGTTTATATAGGCACCGAAGAGGGTTAGGGTTACATAGAGTCAGTTACAATGGTAGGAGATCTACATATCTGTATTGCCAAGCTTGCCTTCCACGCCAAGGAAAGTCCCATCCAGACACGGGACGAAGTCTTCAATCTCGTATCTTCATAGTCCAAGAGTTTGGATAATGGTTATAGTCCGGCTATCCGGACACCCCCTAATCCGGGACTCCCTCAGGCACGTTCGTCCAAATTCCTCGGACGAACGGTTTTCACTTCGTTATAAATACCCCTCCCCTTTCACCTCAGCTAATTTAATCCGCTCGACCTCTCTCTCCTCTGCTCGAGCTCTCTGACCTAACGCCGCCACTAATCTCCATCGTCGCCGGTGAGGAAGAGCTTAGCTGCCTCGACCTCGTCGTCGTCGTACTCGCGCTGGCCGCGGAAATCTTCACCTCCGCCGTAGCTGTCTTCCTCGCCAAGTTAGGGCGTGGAAGATCTGAACGGACAAACTTCCACAGTTCATCTCACAGTTCGTCGCGTTCTTCGTCAAGGGTAAATAAAACTCGCTTTTACTGCCCTTGTTGATTCTGATGATTTACACAAAATCTTCAAAAGGTGTTTATTCTTCCACTTTCATATTCTTAAACACCACAGTTGCATATGTTCTTGATCTATCTCTCTAAGATGTACTTTTCTTCAAGATTCCTCAATTATGTGGATTTCCAATCTATACAACTCTGGAACCTAAGACAAGAACTCTTAGTGAAATTGCTCAAGACTCCCCTGGTCAAATTCCTTAAACTTGATTCCATTTAAAAACAAATTCTGAGAATGCATATGACCTCTTCAAATTCCTCGCACCTATACTATGTTCACAGGTACACATGTCTGCTACTGAATCACTAGTTTCTCATCAACTTAACTCATTTGCAGCATTCCTCGAAGAAAAACTGCATACTTCTTCAGAGACATCCATTGTTCAGAATCCTCAGCTGAAGAATATGGCTGAAGAAAAGCGTCCTTAGAAGGGAGGCAAGAGGCCTGAAACCAATAATGCTTTTGAGATCCCTGAAGATAATTATCCAAAATATTGCACTCTTGATGAGGACACTCATGGCAAGCAGAACAAAAATCAGCGCAAGGTGCGCATTCAGCGGATTGAACACAGATGGGCATGGGAATGGAGGGAATACTGCTATCTCACTCCTAAGTACATGAAGAAATTCGTAGTAAATCCTCCATGCCCAAGACTTCCATTGGCACCAGGCCAAGAAGCTTATCCCTCTAGCATTAGAAGAGGTGAGGAATTTCCGAAGGAATGAGCCAAGCGCCAAAGGAAATTGGCTAAAGTAGCAAAAGAGACAGTGAAGAAATTTAATGAAGATTCTGCTGCAGCTGCTGAAGCCTCTGCTAGTCAGCCCAAGAAGGCTATGAAGAAGAAATCAGCTGTGAAGCCATCTTCTTATGCTATGCCCTCACGGCCCAGCTCCTCAAAGCCCTCAAGGCCATCAACTCAAGCAAAGCCCTCAACTGCACCTTGATGTGACCCCAAAAGCCGTCGTTAAAAATACTGATAGTAAGGTGAACCAAAGAAATACCGAAAAGTATATAGTTCCTGCCAGACGCTATGAGAAAAAGAACCAAGCTACTGGTGTACATTGCAGCAAGACCATAACACATATTTCCATTGGACATGTTCCTGTCCAACTTGTTGCACCGGAGGATGTCCAACCACGTTTCAGAACTCCATGCAAGCAAACAAATCTATGTGAGCATTCAAGGGAGCAGTACTAGCTTGGATTTTGCCTTCTGTGATCATCTTGCCGTATTTTTAAATTACTTAATAGTGATTAGTTTGTTAAGATAGGAGAGAGAGTTTTCTTTCTAGTCCAAACCGGTTTGTTTCAGTTAGTACTAGTACCATGCATGCATGTACCAGTACGTGTCTAGCTAGCTTTTGAGTCCAATTAGTCTTCAAGTCATAGGAGTCCAGGTTTGGTACAACTTTGTGCCGGCGTGCACTATTTATAAGGCCATCCGGCCGTGTATCGGGGAGTGAGGTCTTGAAGTTTATTAATCAGATGAAATTCTGCCAGGTTCCGGCGGCGTGCTTCGGCTGAGAATCCGATCAGGATATGTGCTCATGCGTTTGGATTGGGAACATAATAATTTCCTAATTGCCACATGATCCTAGTACAGGATCATCTAAGTACTTCTTTATTGAGGGTGTTCTTATTGTCTCGTGGTGTTTGCATCTGTCAGGTCGTAAACTCCGCACGTGCAAAATTGGGGGTAATTTATTTGTTGGAATTGCATCATGAAAGATTGGGAAATTATTCGCGCTGTCAATTTTTTGTCGATGGTCGCATTACACCTGCAAAGTCCTTAGCACCTGTGCACCTTGCCACGTGCCAAAGGACTACACGCTTTTCAATTGCTTCAGGAGCTTCAGCAAGTTCCTCAACTCAGCCTCATCTGCTGAAGAAAAAGGTCACTGCTGGACGCGGCACAAGGCCAAGTCCTCACAAGAAGTAGGCCGTCTTTGAAGTTCCATCGTCTGAAGATGAAGCTAAATTTGAAGAACTGGCTAAAATCATAAGAGACCGACAACACCAGGCCGTTAGTGCCAAAGGCAGTGTTGTGGCGCTCTTGCTGGATCCGAAGATCCTTGATTACATCGATCTTTGGCATAAAGATCCCAACACACCTCTTCCTGATTTGAACCTCACACCAGGACAAAGTCATATGTTGACTTCTTTCATTGCTGAAGAAAAGGGGAAATTTGAGAAGGCCAGATCAGTGAAGAAAGCTCAATACAAGAAGGAGCATTATCTGAAGAAAAATGTCCTAAAAATGACAACTGAAGAACTTGTTACTATTCAGTTGAAAATCAAAGCTCTTAGTGATGAATTTGACACGTATAAAGCTGATTGGCTAGGCGCCAAAGTCAGATTCGTCAAGCTAGCAAAAAGCCTCAAGCCCAAAGTTGATGCTGAAGCGCAACAAGAAATTCCTCAGGGTGAAGCATCTGCTCAGCCCACTGAAGAACATGCCAGCACCGCTGATGAAAATCAGGCTCCTGAAGAAACTGAGAGTGCCAGGGCTGATGATGCTATACCAGCTCCTGATGAAACTGTCAGGGCAACCACCAATGTTGCGCCTAAAGATCAACCCAGGCCAGCTGAAGAATCTGCTGTTGCGCCTGAAGAATCTGAACGTGCCAGGGCAACTGAAACAATTGTGCCTGAAGAAACTGTGCCTCTTTCATCTGCTCCCCCTCCAAAGTCTTCACAGATGAAAAGCACTCTCCTTCCTTCTGCATCAGAAGCGAAGAAAACCAAGGCTGCCGAAAGGGTAGCTACGAAGGAGAGGAAAGCATCAGACGCCTCAGAGTCTTCAGCTCCGAAGAAAGTGAAGACTTTGACGAGCTCTTTCGAGAATCCAATTGATGATGTTCCGCTGACTGTCATGCCATCAAAGGAAATTGTTCCTTTTGGTGAAGAATATGTCATCGCTGATGACATTGATGAAGAGAATCCAGATGTTGCTACGTCAGAGCAGTTGGATGGTGAAATTGAAGTGGATGATGAAAACCCAATTCTCCTCTAACCACTCCTCTACAACAAATTCCTCCGTCCCCTGTGCAAACTGAAGAAATTCACACAGGTTCTGATCAAGGTTAAGCTTCACTTCACTCCATCCCTGAAGAAGTTCCAACCACTAGTGCTGATGAAATTGAAAAGAAGATAACAAAAGAAACTGCTCCTGAGATTCCTCAGCCTGAGGCTCCAGAGGCTGTGCTTCAAGTGGTTGTGAAGACTTCCACTATAAATATTCAGCCCAAGCCACAGAATCCTCACTCCAAGAAGTAAAAATTTAAGGCTGATGACTTCTTTGCTGAGCATCATTTCTTCTTTGACTTCAAGCCATATGACTCTGCTCGCCTTCATCGCAAGTGCTTCTGGACTCCTTCTCAGATGAACTTCTATTCCTCACTATTGTTTGACAAGGATAAAGTGTTTGACCACATGCAAATTCCTCATGTGGATATGGAGTCTCTTCCATGTTTCACTCAAGTCCTCAGTGTTCTTCACGACGCAGGGCTGCTCAACTTCTGCACAGACATCTGCGACTGGAATGAAGAGCTAATTCTTCAGTTCTATGCCACTTTGCATCTAACAGGCAATGTTGACAATGTGAATTCATGGGTTCTGGATTGGATGACAGAAAACACTCATCACAAAGCTCCGACCTCTGAATTGCTTCATGCCGTCCCAGTCAGTCCGCTCACTGAAGGAGCATTGAAGCTCTATGAAGAACCTGAACTGCAGAATCATCTGATGCAAGTGTTGATGAAGCCTTCGAAGGCTGGCCAAGCTCCAAGGAAAAATGTCCTCATCAAGGAATTGTTGTATGTGCCAAGGACTGTCTATCGCATTCTGGCCAAAACCCTTAGTCCCATTAAGGGCCACAGCTCTGAAAAGAAGAGGTTGTTGGCATCATGAAGAACTTGATTTTCAACATCATGCATGGTATTCCAATCAACTATCTTCATGAGGACTTTGGCCAATGCTGCTTTGTCACCCTTTGAGTTGAAGGCTTACGCTCCCTGGATCATGAAATTCATCAGATCAAGGACTTCAATTCATTACAAGGCTGGTTTTTAGAATCATCTCAGCTATTTGCCACCAATTGAATTCCTCAAACAGACTAATTCCTCTGCTGATGAGAAGGCCAAGGCTGCAATTGTTGATGAAGGCACTCGTCCTTTGGATGGACAATTTAGAAAGGCAACATCCTACTCTACAAATGATGACTCTACCACTCATGACACTGCTGCAAATGCTTCAAAGCAAAATCCTCAGGCCACTGCTCCACATGTGATAACAGATCGTGAGTTGCTCCTAAGTCTTCATCAGACGGTGGATATAAATCACAAGTGGGTCAAGCGTCAGTTTGGTGCAATTCTTCAGAACATGACTGTCACTCAAAACTCTATGAAGAAGAATCACTATTATATGCATCAAGTCTTTGACCGCACCTAGGCTATTCTCTCACACATCTACACTGATAATGAACTCAAGGAGATGGACTTCCAACAGGACTTTGACTGGCCTCAGCCACCTTCGAAGAAATTCAAGAAGGTCAAAGTTCCTCAACTTTTCGTCAGCTCATATTCTTCATCAAGTGAGACGGGTGAAGCCAAAGATTTGGACGACACTGCAGCTGGCCCTACAACAACGGATGACCCCCAGCAACGCTGGCGCTCCTCCATCAACATCATGATGATATTCTTCACGGGCGTTAGACCTCACTTTTCGTCCCTTTTGGTCATTTGATGACAAAGGGGGAGAAATTTGAGTTAGTCTTCAAGCGGGTCTACTATATGGGCTTTTTTTTGCTAATAACAACTCTTGTGTTTCTAAAGTATTTGATTCGCCGAATTGTAAACTTAAAGTCCTATGGTGGTTTGATACTTTTGACTACTTTCTGCATGCTTAATTCCTCAAGTACTTAATGCACGCATGCTGAATTTCGTCAGACACCATATTTCATCATGCATTTCCAATTCTTCATATTATATGTCAAATGTGTGTATGAATTACAAGATATAGGGGGAGATCTCCATGATTTTACTCTTCAATGTGCATTGCTTTTTGAAAGCAAATTCCTCACACATGCACATCTGCAGGGGGAGTTCTTCTATATCTTGCAATCAAATTCCTCAATATTTAGCACCTTCAATTGATATGTTTATCCCCATTGAAAACTTTACATATTTTTCATCAATCAACAAAAAGGGGGAGATTGTAGGTGCATCTAGTGCCCCTTAGTGATTTTACTGTATTGAAGACTTATAGGTTAAGGGAATAATATGTTTGTGAGTGTACACAAGCTCTATAATTCTATGAGGAGTTTGATATTTACGATGAAAGTCGACCCATAAAAATGTACGTCTTCACCTGAAGACTTTGGTTCTACTAAAGATTTTGAATGTGAAGAAATTGGTGTGACCTTGAAGACTTGCATATTCATGCGAGGATTATGAAGCGTGAAGACTTTTGTTTTCGTAGTTTAATTTTATCTTTCTTGAGTCATAGGAAACACCGTACTGTTAAAGGGGGTCGAGGTAATACTAAGGAAATTGATTTCCAAGTGATGCTCATCTCAAAATCCTACACCTACCCAATCCTTTCGAGTGAAGCCATTGGAAATCTCACATCAGTTCAGTCAATTGCTTCAGTGACAGAGACAAAGATCTTCCGGTCTCTGAGGAATTTTTTTTGACTGAGGAGTTAGGAATTCGCGAGTGTGGATTGCCTACACAACGAGGAACATGATAGCCCTGAGGAAATTGAACCTCATATTTCCTACCGTTGCTGTGCTATGCGCCAGCTGTCCAAAATTTCTACCTACCTAACAGTCATATCATTAAAGGGCATTTATGTCTTATCATGTCGGGTTGTGATAGGTCTCCAACGTATCTATATTTTTTATTATTCCATGCTATTTTATTATCAATCTTGGATGTTTTATAATCATTTTAGAGTCATTTTATATCTTTTTTGGTACTAACCTATTAACATAGTGCCAAGTGCCAGTTGCTATTTTCTGCATGTTTTTTACATCGCATGAAATCAATATCATATGGATTCCAAATGCCACGCCACTTTATGATGGTTTTTTATGGACCAAATGGAATAAGATGGGCCATGGTTGCTCCTGGGGGGAGTCCCGAGGAGGGGACAACCCACCAGGGTGCGCTAGGAGGCCCAGACGCGCCCTGGTGGGTTGTGCCCACCTCGGATGCCCCCCGGAGCGCCTATTTTCTCTATAAATACCCCAATATTCCAGAAACCCGAGGGGAGTCCACGAAATATTCATCCAGCCGCCGCAGAGTCTAGAACCACCAGATCCAATCTATACACCATCGCGGAGGGGTTCACCACTTCCATTGGTGCCTCTCCGATGATGCGTGAGTAGTTCTTTGTAGACCTTCGGGTCCGTAGTTAGTATGTAGATGGCTTCCTCTCTCTCTCTCTTGATTATCAATACATTGGTCTCGAGATCCATATGATGTAAGTCTTTTGGCGGTGTCTTTGTTGGGATCCGATGAACTTTGAGTTTATAATCAGATCTATGTTTTTATCCATGAAAGTTATTTGAGTCTTGTTTGATCTCTTATATGCATGATTGCTTGTATCCTCGTTTTTATAATCCGATATTTGGGTTTTGTTTGGCCAACTTAATCTATTTATCTTGCAATGGGAGGAGGTTCCCGGTAGTGGGTTCGATCTTACGGTGCTTGATCCCAGTGACAAAAAGGGAACCGACATGTATGTATCGTTGCTACTAAGGATAAAAAGATGGGATCTATATCTGTCGCAATAGATAAACGGATCTCGTCTACATCATGTCATCGTTCTTAATGCATTACTCTGTTTTCTCATGAACTTAATACACTAGATGCATGCTGGATAGCGGTCGATGTGTGGAGTAATAGTAGTAGATGTCGGCAGGATTCGGTCTACTAATCTTGGACATGATGCCTATGTAATGATCATTGCCTGGATATCGTCATAATTATTTGAAGTTCTATCAATTTCCCAACAGTAATTTGTTCACCCACCGTTTGCTATCTTTCTCGAGAGAAGCCACTAGTGAAACTTATGCCCACCCTCTTCTTTCTTATATATTTGCCTTGCGATCTACTTTTTCTTTGCGTTAATTTTCATATCATTAAACCAAAAATACAAAAATACCTTACTGCAATTTATTCTTATTTATTTTATTTGGCGTTCGATCTATAAATCTACATAAAATTTACCTCACGTCCTTTGCCTATCTTGAGGCGTCGTATCCCGAAAGGGATTGACAACCCCTTTAACACCTCGAGTTGCGAGGTGTTGTTATTTGTGTGCAGGGGCTGTTTACATTGTGTTGCTTGGTTCTCCTACTGGTTCGATAACCTTGGTTTCATATCTGAGGGAAATACCTACCGCCGCCGTGCTTCATGATCCCTTCCTCTTTGGGGAAATACCGATGTAGCTTTAAGCAACATCAAAAGGAATTTCTGGCGCCGTTGCCGGGAAGGAACTTCAACATAACTAGGTTCCTAATCACAAATCTCATCTCCTTGTAATTTACAGTATTCGCCATTTGCCTCTCGTTTTCCTCTCCCCCGCTTCACAAAAATTTGCCGTCTTATTCACCTCTCTTTTTTCGTTCGCCGTTTTCTTGCCAGATCTATCCTTTGCTTGCAATCTTGAGTGATTTCGATATGGCACCAATAGATGATGGCCTAACTCCTAAATTTGGACGTACGGGCAATCTGGATGCTAAAATGTTTATCTTGGGGCAAGGGAATGTAATGGGAAAAGAATGTATTTTAGAATTTTTCAATTGTGTTGGGAATCCAAGTCTTGATGATGCTCCTATACTTAAAACTACTAGATCTTACGCGAATGTTATTTCAGCACTAGTTCTGAAACTTGATAGTAAATTTATTTGTACCCATCCTACTTTGCAAAGATTATTTTTTGAGCTCCCCGACATAAAGAGTACTAGGGCCAAAAAGTTGGCCACTCTCGTTCTTATAAATGAATTTGACTACATAATACGGGAAGCTAGGGAAATATTTGATTTTTATGGTATGAATCATGAAAAAACCGTATAGATGAAATTCTTTACAATAGTGATTATGAACTAGGCATTTGCTTGGGGATAATAAGATATTTGATGAGAATCTTAAAAAAGAAGTCCTCGTTCTAGATATAATCCAACAAGTTTTTAATAATGTTAATCAACACTACTCTTGGATTGTTGCGGGTAATCAAAGGGGTTATGATGAAAACCAACTAAGGAATGCTAAAGTTTACATGGATAATATGTTTTATGTTGTGTTTACAAAACCCCATGATGAAAATACTTATAAGAAAATTAGGAAGAAAAAGGACGATAAAACTTAGATCCTCGCTTTATGCCTAGCTAAGGTGTAAAACTATAGCGCTTGTTGGGAGGCAACCCAACGAATAAAATTTATTTTTGCTTTTTACTTTCTGTTCTTGTGTGTTAACACAATTATTCTATTGGTATGATTGTGTTTTTTGTGTTCTAGTTAGTGTTTGTGCAAAGTAAAACCCTTAGGATCTTCTGGGGTGATAGTTGTTTGATCTTGCTGAAAAAGACAGAAACTTTTTGCTCACAAAAATAATTCTCATAAATCACAAAAAAGAGCTTTTGCCCTGATTATTTTTGCAGAATATTAATATACAAATTACGCTGGTCTTCCTAATTTCGTAGAATTTTTAGATTTCCAGAAGTACTCGAAAGTTCCAGATTACTACAGACTGTTCTGTTTTGACAGATTCTGTTTTCTTTGTGTTGTGTGCTTATTTTGATGGCTCTATGGTTTTCTTTGATGAGTTTTCGCCATAGAAAAGTTGGAATACAGTAGATATAATACAAAAATAAAATAATAATTATTTTACACATCACTTATATTAGTGGTTTGCTTTCTTTTACTAACGGATCTCACAAGGGTTTAGTTGAGTTTTGTGTGATTGAAGTTTTCAAGTTTTGGGTTATCTTACGATGGATGAAAGAAGGATAGAAGAGCCTAAGCTTGGGGATGCCCTGGCATCCCCAACTATTATCCAACATATGAGAAACCAACTAAGCATGGGGATGCCCCCGAGTGGCATCCCCTCTTTCTTCTAACGACCATCAGTATTTTACTCGAGGCTATATTTTTATTCATCACATGATATGTGTTTTGCTTGGAGCGTCTTGTATGATATGTGTCTTTGCTTGTTTTATTTTGTGTTTTAAGTCATCAATCCTTGCTGGACACACCTATTTGAGAGAGCCAAAATTATGTCATGACTTGTTAGAATTTCTCTCTATGATTCACTTAAATTTGTATGAGCAATGGACTTGCTCTAGTGCTTCACTTATATCTTTTTGAGCACAGTGTGCTTAGTATTTTTGAAGAAATGCTCTCTTGCTTCACTTAGATTTATTTGAGAGTTAGTAAAATTTTGAAGAAATTCTCTCTTGCTTCACTTAAATTATTTTGAGAGAAATAAAATATGTTATGCTCATGATCTTCACTTATATTTGTTTGAGCTTATGAAAAGCAACACATGAAAATTAGTCCCAAAGTGATAGATATCCAAGAAGGATAAAGAAAAAAAGAAAATATATGTCATGAAGATCATTGGACAAAATAAACTTGATTCTTAGTAATAGTTTTGAGATATGATGATGTGATATGTGAGTTATGTTGATGAGTAATTGTGCTCTCGTAAGAATATTGGTGTTAAGGTTTGTGATTCCCTATGCATGCACGAAAGTCAATAATCATGCAATGAAAATTATATCCTACTTGTGGTGCATTATTTCGTGTTAATTATGCTTAATGCTTGCTTATGAGATTACTCGTTTCTTGGTTGGTCGCTTTTCAATCTTTTTGCTAGCCTTCATTTTGCACCAAGTATGACCTCTACTTATGCATCCAAAATCCTTTAAACCAATTTTGCCACATGAGTCCACTATATCTACCTATATGCGGTATTCTTTTGCCGTTCTAAGAAAATTTGCATGTGCCATCTCTAATTTTCAAAATAAACTTCCTTTTGTGCATTTGTTTCGCTCGCAGAACGGTAATGGGTGGCTAATATTTTCCATGCTAGATGTGTTATTCTCACGATGAGTGTTTGTTCACTTGTCATTGAATGCGAGTAAGGCAAAGGTTTTAGGATGCCCAGTCCCGAAATGCAAAAATGAATTCACTTTATGTTTTCAAATAATAAATTCCTTGGAAAGTGTTGGTATGGAGGGCAACCGTGGATACGGCTAGCCATGGAAAGTGAAAGTATGGTGGAAAAAGGAATAAACTTTATTTTTTGTTTGGGAACCGCCTATGATATATCTAGCATGGAAAGTGTTGGGATGCTCTGAGTCATTTTTGTTGGTGGGATAGATACACCTCCCAAAATGTTTTTATCTCTATTTTTTCGCTTTGAGCTCTGGCACCTCTGCAAATCCCTGCTTCCCTCTGCGAAGGGCCTTTCTTTTACTTTATGCAGTTTTTATTTTTGAAATCGAGTCTCCATCCTCTCTTATAAAAGCACCAACTAGGAGGCAATATGATCGTACTTAAGTATTGGATGTAGCTAATATTCGAGTGTGTTTCATGAATGGATCAATGTTTGAGCATGATGGGCTAGGGATAACTTGTTTTAGCATTGATATTTTGAAAGACATGGTTGCTTGTTGATATGCTTGAGTATCTAAATTATTATGTCAAAATTAGACTATTGGTTTGAATCACATAAAAGTCCAAATGTCCATGCTATAAAGAAAAGAATATGATATGACATGATAAAAACACTCCACATCAAAAATTCTGTTTTTATCACTTACCTACTCAAGGACGAGCAGGAGTTAAGCTTGGGGATGCTGATACGTCTCCAACGTATCTATAATTTTTTATTATTCCATGCTGTTTTATTATCAATCTTGGATGTTTTATAATCATTTTATATCATTTTTTGGTACTAACCTATTGACATAGTGCCAAGTGCCAGTTGCTATTTTCTGCATGTTTTTACATCGCTGGAAATCAATATCAGATGGAGTCCAAATTCCATGCCACTGTACAATGATTTTTATGGACCAAAAGGAAGAAGATGGGCCCTGGTTGCACTTGGGGGGAGTCCCGAGGAGGGGACAACCCACCAGGGCACGCTAGGAGGCCCAGGCGCGCCCTGGTGGGTTGTGCCCACCTCGGTGCTCCCCGGACTGCCTCTTTGCTCTATAAATACCCCAATATTCCAGAAACCCTAGGGGAGTCGACGATATTTTCATCCAGACACCATCACAGAGGGGTTCACCACTTCCATTGGTGCCTCTCCGATGATGCGTGAGTAGTTCTTTGTAGACCTTCGGGTCCGTAATTAGTAGCTAGATGGCTTCCTCTCTCTCTCTCTCTCTCTTGATTATCAATACAATGGTCTCTTGGAGATCCATATGATGTATGTCTTTTGGCGGTGTGTTTGTTGGGATCCGATGAACTTTGAGTTTATGATCAGGTCTATGTTTTTATCCATGAAAGTTATTTGAGTCTTCTTTGATCTCTTATATGCATGATTGCTTATAGCCTCATATTTCTTATCCGATATTTGGGTTTTGTTTGGCCAACTTGATCTATTTATCTTTCAATGGAAAGAGGTGCCCGGTAGTGGGTTCGATCTTACGGTGCTTGATCCCAGTGATAGAAAGGGAACCGACACGTATGTATCATTGCTACTAAGGATAAAAGGATGGGATCTATATCTGTCGGAATAGATAAACGGATCTCGTCTACATCATGTCATCATTCTTAATGCATTACTCCGTTTTCTCATGAACTTAATACAACTAGATGCATGCTAGATAGCGGTCGATGTGTGGAGTAATAGTAGTAGATGCAGGCAGGAATCGGTCTACTAATCTTGGACGTGATGCCTATGTAATGATCATTACCTGGATATCGTAATAATTATTTGAAGTTCTATCAATTGCCCAATAGTAATTTGTTCATCCACCATTTGCTATCTTTCTCGAGAGAAGCCACTAGTGAAACCTACGGCTCCCGGGTCTTCTTTCTCATATATTTGCCTTGCGATCTACTATTTCCTTGCATTTATTTTCAGATCTATTAAACCAAAAATACAAAAATACCTTGCTGCAATTTATTCTTATTTATTTTATTTGGCATTCGATCTATCAATCTACTACAAATTTACCTCACGTCCTTTGCCTATCTTGTGGCGTCGTACCCCGAAAGGGATTGACAACCCCTTTAACACGTCGGGTTGCAAGGTGTTGTTATTTGTGTGCAGGGGCTGTTTACGGTGTGTTGCTTGGTTCTTCTACTAGTTTGATAACCTTGGTTTCATATCCGAGGGAAATACCTACTGCCGCTATGCTGCATCATCCCTTCCTCTTTGGGGAAATACCGACGTAGCTTCAAGCGACATCAGGTTGGTCCCTAGGCTATAAATAATCGCCCCCTACAACAACTAGCTGGTTGGCTGATCCGAGAGAAACTAACACTTGTCTTATCATGTCGGGCTGCTCCCTAGGCTATAAATAGCCGCCCACTACAACCACTAGCTGGTTGGCTGCTCCGAGGGAAAATGACACTTGTCATTGAGAGCATCCCATCCTCCGAGGACTTTGAGCGAAAATCATCAAGTGACGAAAACCCAAACCCAAACTCCTACAAACCCAAAGTGATTGAGCATCACTCAAGAGATTGTTCCTGTGTGGAACGGATGCTTGCTACCTTTAAGGACTTTGTATCCTCCAGACGTTTAGGCGTCATGGTCTGAGCATCCAAGAGGAATTGTGGATCGTCGAGTGACCAGGTCTGTGAAGGTTTGGAAGTCACCTGAAGACTTACCACGAGTGTCGGGAGAGGTCTGTGTGACTTTAGCTCAAGGAGAATACGGTGAGGACTGTGTGTCCAGGACTGTGTGTCCTCGAGTTTAAATACTCAGCCGCTCCAACCAGACGTACAACTGTCACAACAGTAGGAACTGGTCTACCAAATCATTGTCTTCACCAAGCCAACTGGTTCTATTTCTTCAACCCTTTCATTTCCTCATTCATGTGTTGATGAACCTGATCATTACTGTTTGAAGACTTTGACTGAAGACTTTCTTAATTCCTCAATTCTAATTCTTAAGTCACATAGTCTTCAGCCTGCTTATCATGTTTTCACGCTATCTGTTCTCAGTGCTTGTTTTCATACCATCATGATGACTATGCTGTTGCTCTGTTATGCTTATACATGAGTACTTATTTCGTTGCTAGTGTGTCATTACTTAGGAATTTCTTCACCTAGAAATTCCTCAGTGATGAATTTGTAAAAATCACCTATTCACCCCCCTCTAGTCGATATAACGCACTTTCAATTGGTATCAGAGCAAGGTACTCCCTTGTTCTGTGTGATTTTTGGTTTAACCACCTGGAGTTTTAGTTATGTCGACTGCAGGAATGATCAAGGTCTCGGCTGGTTGCCCTACCTTCGATGGGACGGACTACCCCTACTGGAAGAACAAGATGCGCATGCATCTTGAGGAAATTGATAATGATCTCTAGTATGTTGTGGAAAATGGTGTACCCTCAGTCACTCCGTCTATGAATGCTGCTGATGTGAAGAGATAAAAGCAATTCGATTATCAAGCAAAGAATATCATATGTGGCCATCTAAGCAAAGGACAGTATGGCAGAGCGAGTGCTTTGGAAACTGCTAAGCTGATTTGGGACAGGTTGTCCAAGGTGAACGAAGGAGTCTCCACTCAACGTGACTCCCGAGTTGATGTTCTTCGCAATCTCTTTAACCGCTTCAGATGACTTGACAGTGAAAATGTTCAGCAAACCTTCGATCGCCTCATTGACATCTCAAATGAGCTTCAAGCACTTGGTGCCACTGACATCACCGACCATGAGGTGGTGAAGAAATTGCTGAGATCACTTGATTCCTCATTCGATACTCTTGCACTGATGATTCAAGAGTAAGCTGATTACAAGTCTCTAGATCCTGCTGATATCCTCGAGAGGCTAAACACTCATGAGTTCCAGCTTGCTGAGAAGAGAGACCTCTATGGACCGAGCTTTGGAAGATCACGTGCGATGAAGGCCAAGGCAATCTCTGACTCTGAAGGTGAAGATTCTGGTAGCAGCCTTGGTGACCCTGAAGAACTGAGCCAGGAGCTAGCAATGCTAGTGAAGAAATTCCAGAAGTTCTCTCACCGTGGTCGCTTTGGAAAGTCTTCTAGGAGTGATGATTCCTCATCTCTTGACTACAAAAAGAGGACTTGCCACAAATGCAAGAAACCTGGTCAATACATGTCTGATTGTCCTCAGTGGGAAAAGGAATCAAAGAAGAAGAAGTACAAAGATGATGATTCTGATGACTCAAAGAAGAAGAAGAAATCTTCAAAGTCCTCATCATCCAAATCTTCAAAGTCTTCATCTCACTAGAAGAGCAGTTCCAAGAAGGCACGGACATTTATTGGCAAGGAAATGGACTCTGAAGCTGAATCTGAGGAAAATATGGAAGAGGAGGAATCTGAGGAGTCAGACTCTGGTGTGGCGAGCCTAGCCCTCGCTAATGCTAACGCCAGCAAGTCCAACTTCAACACTGAAGAAAATGACCTCCCAACTCTGTTGACAAAAGCATCCATGACTATGCTCCCACCTATTGCTTCATGGCAAAAGGTGCCAAGGTACTCAAACATTCCCCCTCTATATCCAGTGAGGATGAATCTGATGATAATCTCAAACCTAGCTATTCCAAACTCGCTAAAATTGTTGTTAAACAACAAAAGTCTTTGGAAAAGATTCAAAATTTTCTAGACAAAAGTGATGACCTATCAGGTGAGGAATTGAATCGAACTAAGACTTTGACTGACAATCTTCAGAGACTTTGGTCTAAGTTTGACAACCTTCAAAGTCATCATAACATTCTCTTATCTGATCATGAGAAGCTTTTTTATGAATTTCTTCAAAGAAAGCAAGATCTTGAGAAGTTAAAAGTGAGTTATGAAGATCTTCAGAAGGAAAATGATTCATTGCTTGCCCAACAGATCAGTTCCGCTCAGGAAGAATTTATTCTACCATGCCTGAAATGCATTGAGCATGAATCTGCTAATTCTTCACCTGAATGTTCAAATGCTTCTATTGCTGCAAATTCTTCAACTATCTCTGTGGTCACAAATTCCTCATCTGAGGATACCACAAGTATCACTGACGATAATGCAGGGTTGAAGGAATTGTATGTGACTGGCATATACAAAAGCCTCAAAGGGCATCAGACTCTTTGTGATGTGCTCAAAAGCAAATCTTGAACAAGAACCCTCGGAAAGAGGGTATTGCCTTTGAGAGAAAACTAAAAGCTGATGGGACCTACTGGAAACCTAAGCAGTACCCCAAAACCTCATGGGTTGCTACGAAAGGACCTCCTGTAGATCCTTGCACTTTATCTGGCTTTACCTGTGAATCTTCATATTCCTCTGATGAGTCATTTGACTCCAATTATAAACTGTTCAAGAATCAGAATGGTGAAGTATTTGCTCAATAAGTTGGAACTAACTACAGGAACGGCCCCTCATGAAGAAAATCTGGGTTCCCAAAAGGTGCCTTGAAAATCTTCAGGTGAATGTCATCATGACACCACCTATGAAGAATAGGAACCCCAGATCAAATTCTTCGTATGGATCAAAATCTTCATATGGATCCAAGTTCTCTTATGGACCAAATTCTTCATCTGGATCAAATTCCTCAAGTGGATCAAAATCCTCATATGAACATTATCATGCTAACACTTCTGTTTTGTAGGGAAAGTCTAAAGGCTATGAATATGAGCATTATTCTTCAAATCATTATGTTCATAAGTCCTCGAAGAATTTCTCTGCTTATTCATATGCTTATCCTAAGCCCTCTTCTGTGAAACGAAGTGCACTAGCTTCAATGCCATCTTTTTCTTTTGGAGCTCGCAGAATGATGAACTCTTTGCCACCCCTCCAGATGTGGGTGGTGAAGAAAAAGAACTAATCTCTTATGCGGGGTCAGGTCTCCAGACGAACTTAATCGTTTGAAGAATATGCTGGAGACCTGAAATGCTTGAATGGATGCAAGCTAATCATGAAGAAATGATTTACTCATTTCTCACGTCCTCATATTGCTATACCTATTACTGTTGATGAAATTGATATCATATTCTTCACTGATGAAGTATATGAGTTTGTAAGTTTCACTAATTCATCTGCAGGATGAACAACCCAAAGCTACTGAGTGGGTCCTCAACAGTGAATGTACAAATCACATGACCGGTGACAGGAACTTATTGATGGACACTTCTTTATCTCCATCTCATGTGAAGCATATCACCTACACTGGCAAAGGCAAAAGGAAGGTATTGGGTCTAGGTAGGGTTGCAATCTCAAAGGATAGACAAATGGACAAAGTCATGCTTGTCGAGTCCTTAGGATTCAACCTCATGTCTGTCTCAATGGTTTGTGATCTTGATATGGTTGTTGTCTTTGCCAAATATCATTGCATTGTGCTAATGGAATCAGACAATTCCAAAGCCTTTGAAGGCTTTAGGAGAGGAGACTTGTATATTGTTGATTTCTCTGCAGGACCACAGTCTACCACGTGTCTACTTGCAAAAGCTTCAAAAGGCTGATTATGGCATCGACGACTTGGTCATGCTGGGATGAGGAACTTGCATACACTTGCGAAGAAGAAGCATGTCATTGGCATCGAGGGTGTCAAATTCCTCAAAGATCATCTTTATGGGGCTTGTGAGGCTGTAAAGATAACCAGATCCAAGCATCCCTCAAAGACTATCATGACCACTTCTCGTCCCTTTGAATTACTACACATGGATCTCTTTGGCCCTACTCGTTATGCCACGTTCACTAATTCTGCATCATTATATGGCTTTGTCATTGTTGATGAATATTCTTGTTACACCTGGGTGCATATCATCACTTATCAAAATGAAGTGCAGGAAGTCTTCAAACAATTTTCCTCAAGAGCATCTACGAACTTCGGTGTCAAGATCAAGCATATAAGGAGTGAAAATGGAACCGAGTTCAAGAATACTGGTCTTGATGAATATCTTGATATACTTGGTATTACTCATGAGTTATCTGCTCCCTATACTCCTCAGCAAAACGGCGTCGTGGAGTGCAAAAACAGGACTCTTGTTGAGATGGCTCGCACTATGCTTGATGAATACAAGACTCCACAACGTTTCTGGCCAGATGCTATTGATACTGCATGCCACATCATTAGTAGGGTGTATCTTCACAAATTCTTCAAAAAGACCTCATATGAACTCCTCAGTGACAAGAAACCCAATGTAAGTTATTTCAAAGTCTTTGGTGCTAAATGCTGGATTAGAGATCCTCACTGCCACTCTAAATTTGCACTGAAAGCACATGAGGGTTTTATGCTTGGTTACGGAAAGGACTCGCACACCTACAGAGTCTTTAACACCTATCATCACAAGGTTGTTGAAACTGTAGATGTGCGGTTCGATGAGACTAATGGCTCACAAAGAGAGCACCTACTGAGGATGCCATCCCTTGTCGAAGAATCTGCTGAAGAAGTCATTCCGGACCGTGAAGAAAATCACGCTGGTGCTACTGAAGAAAATGGCCCTGAAGAAATTGCTAGGCCAAATCAAAGTCGTCAACCTGCCCATCCTCGCGTTGCAAATGAAGTGCAGATTGAGAGAATCATCAACGACATCAACACACCAGGTCCTCTCACGCGCTCAAAAGCTTCACATTTGTCTAACTTTTGTGGGCATTTTGTGTTTGTCTCTATCACAGAGCCCACTAAAGTTGATGAAGCATTCATGGAGTCTGAGTGGATTCAAGTTATGCAAGATGAATTGCATCAATTAAAGCTCAACAATGTGTGGGAGCTTGTCAAGCGACCATACCCATGCAAGCACAATATCATCGACACCAAATGGATCTACCGCAACAAGCAAGATGGAAATGGTGTTGTGGTGAGGAATAAGGCTCGTCTTGTAGCTCAAGGCTACACACTGATTGAAGGAATTGATTTCGATGAAACTTTTGCACCTGTTGCTAGACTTGAGGCTATTCGCATATTGCTTGCTTATGCTAACCATCATAATATCATCTTACATCAAATGGATGTGAAAAGTGCATTCCTCAATGGCAAGCTTGAGGAAGAAGTATATGTTGCTCAACCACCAGGTTTTGAGGATCCAAAATTTCCTGATCACGTCTACAGACTCAACAAGGCCCTCTATGGCCTCAAGCAAGCACCTCTGGCGTGGTATGATACATTGAAGGAATTCCTCATGAAGAAAGGCTTCAAACCCGGTTCACTTGACCCAACTCTTTTCACCAAAGCATATGATGATGAATTATTTGTGTGCCAAATATATGTTGATGATATTATCTTTGGTTGTACTAACCAACGTTACAGTGACGAATTTGCTTATAGGATGAGTGACGAATAGCAAATGTTTATGATGGGAGAGTTGAAATTCTTCTTAGGTCTTCAATTTTGTCAACAACACAATGGCATATTCATATCCCAGGAGAAATACCTCAAGGATGTGTTGAGGAAATTCGGCATGAAAGATTGCAAAGGCATCAAAATCCATATGCCCACAAATGGCCATCTATGCACCGATGAAAATGGTAAATACTTCAATCAAAAGGTAAACCGCTCCATGATTGGCTCTTTATTGTATCTATGTGCATCTAGGCTAGATATTATGCTTAGTGTTTGCATGTGTGACCGATTTCAAGCTACACCGAAGGAATCACACCATAAGGTTGTGAAGCATATTCTTTGATATCTAGCTCACACTCCAACACTTAGATTATGGTATCCCCAGGGCTCTTCTTTTGATCTCATTGGATATTCTGACTCTGACTATGCTGGTGATTGGGTGGACCGCAAGTCAACATCAGGCACATGTCATTTCTTCGGACGTTCCTTGGTATGTTGGTCCTCGAAGAAACATAACTGCATATCACTCTCTACTGCTGAAGTTGAGTACATTGCTGCTCGATCTTGCTGTGCTCAATTGCTACGGATGAAGCAAACTCTCAAGGACTATAACATCAATGTGAAGAATGTGCCACTCTATTGCGACAATGAGAGTGCTATCAAGATTGCTCACAACCCAGTTCAGCACTCGAAGACAAAGCACATCCAGATTCGTCATCATTTTCTTCGTGACCATGTGTTGAAGGGCGACATCTCCATCAACCATGCGAATACTGAAGATCAACTGGCTGATATCTTCACAAATCCCTTTGATGAGAAGAGATTTAGCAAATTGT
Organism: Triticum aestivum; assembly: GCF_018294505.1. NCBI lineage: Eukaryota > Viridiplantae > Streptophyta > Magnoliopsida > Poales > Poaceae > Triticum > Triticum aestivum. The sequence goes on from NC_057801.1 coordinate 274,391,117, forward strand.
GGTGTGAGCTAAATATCTTTGAATCTTTGAATGTTCTTTGAAAAGGACACACATCCTAACACTTATGCAAAATTGATGATTTAGATGTGCAACACATAAAGTAACGTTTTTCTTCAATCCATGAAGACTAACCCTCAAAGTGTGAAGAAATTAATGAAGAATTTGATTCTCAGAACCCTACGACAATTGTACGCGGTGTCTGAAATCATTATTCTTATATGGTGGGTTACGCCACCAACCAAAGTTGAAAATCTTCAATTTGAATTTTGCTATTATTTCAGATTTGCAAAGTCTTCAACTTTGCAATTTCCTCAGTCTTTCCGACGTTGTTCTTCATTGCTATATATATTATGAGTTTTTCCTGTCCTTTACAGCATTCACTTATAGCTAATTTTCAAGTTGCTTTTTCATCTAAGTGAATGTGATCGGACCCGTTCCCCCTCTATGCTAAACTCAACCCAGTCTGTTCACAAATTCTTCATGTGTGTTCTATTTGAAACCAGTTCAAAATCTTCACTGTGTCCTTGGCAGCTGAAGAATTTGCAAATGAAACGTTAAAATTTTCATATCTATTTTTTTGGTTTTTGCCGCTCAAATCCTTCGGCATCCCACGACAGGATTAAAAAACTCGCCCACGATCTCCACCTCTCAGTACATGGGTGACACATGTTGCTAGGATAGCAAGGGTCAGGGGTACGTTCGTCCAAATTCCTCGTCCAAACGGTTTTTCACTTCGTTATAAATACCCCTCCCTTTTCACCTCAGCTCATTTACTCCACTCAACCTCTCTCTCCTTTGCTTGAGCTCTCTGACCTAGCACCACCGCTAATCTCCATCGTCGCCGGTGAGGAAGAGCTTAGCTGCCTCGACCTCATCGTTGTCGTCGTCGTACTCGCGCCGACCGCGAAAATCTTCACCTCCGCCTCTCCCGTAGTTGTATTCCTCCACCAAGTTAGGGCGTGGAAGATCTGAGCAGACGAACTTCCATAGTTCATCTCACAGTTTGTCACGTTCTTCATCAAGTGTAAATAAAACTCGCTTTTACTGCCCTTGTTGATTCTGATGATTTACACAAAATCTTCAAAAGGTGTTTATTCTTCCACTTTCATATTCTTAAACACCACAGATGCATCTGTTCTTGATCTATCTCTCTAAGATGTACTTTTCTTCAAGATTCCTCAATTGTGTGGATTTCCACTCTATACAACTCTGGAACCGAAGACAAGAACTCTTAGTGAAATTCATCAAGACTCCCCTAGTCAAATTCCTCAAACTTGATTCCGTTTAAAAAACATTTCTAAGAACGCATATGACCTCTTCAAATTCTTCGCACCTATACTGTGTTCACAGGTACACATGTCTGCTACTGAATCACTAGGTTCTCATCAACTTAACTCATTTGCAGCGTTCCTCGAAGAAAAACTGCATACTTCTTCAGAGACATCCATTGTTCAGAATCCTCAGCTGAATAATATGGCTGAAGAAAAGCATCCTCAGAAGGAAGGCAAGAGGCCTAAAACCAACACTCCTTTTGAGATCCCTGAAGATATTTATGGAGAATATTGCACTCCTGATGAGGCCACTCATGGCAAGGAGAACAAAAATCAGCGCAAGGTGCGCATTCAGTGGATTGAACATAGATGGGCACGGGATGAAGGAAATACCGCTATGTCACTCCTAAGTACATGAAGAAATTCACAGTAATCCTCCATGCCCAAGACCTCCATTGGCACTAGGCCAAGAAGCTGATCCCTCTAGAATTAGAAGAGGTGAGGAAATTCCAAAGGAATGGGCAAGCGCCAAAGGAAATTAGCTAAAGTAGCAAAAGAGGCAGTGAATAAAATTTAATGAAGATTCTGCTGCTGCTGCTGAAGCCTCTGCTAGTCAGCCCAAGAAGGCTGTGAAGAAGAAATCACCTGTGAAGCCTTCTTCTTCTGCTATGTCCTCACGGCCCAAATCCTCAAAGCCCTTAGGGCCATCTGCTCAAGCAAAGCCCTCGGCTGCACCTGCAAAGTCCTCAGCACCTGTGCACCTTGCCACGTGCCAAAGGACTACACGCTTTTCAACTGTTCAGGAGCTTCAGCAAGTTCCTCGGCTCGGCCTCAGTTGCTGAAGAAAAAGATCACTGCTGGACGTGGCACAAGGCCAAGTCCTCACAAGAAGCTATTCGCCTTTGAAGTTCCATCGTCTGAAGATGAAGCTGAAGTTGAAGAACTGGCTGAAATCATCAGAGACCAACAACACCCGACCGCTAGTGCCAAAGGCAGTGCTATGCCGCTCTTGCTGGATTCGAAGAAGATACTTGATTACATCGATCTTTGGCATAAATATGCCAACACACCTTGAGGGAGTCCTGGATTAGGGGGTGTTCGGATGGCCGGACTATGACCTTTGGCCGGACTCCCGGACTATGAAGATACAAGATTGAAGACTCCGTCCCGTGTCCGGGTGGGACTTTCCTTGGCGTGGAAGGCAAGCTTGGCGATACGCTATGAAGATCTCCTCCCATTGTAACCGACTCTGTGTAACCCTAGCCCTCTCCGGGGTCTATATAAACCGGAGAGTTTTAGTCCGTAGGACGAACAACAATCATACCATAGGCTAGATTCTAGGGTTTAGCCACTCCGATCTCGTGGTAGATCTACTCTTGTACTACCCATATCATCAATATTAATCAAGCAAGAGTAGGGTTTTACCTCCATCGAGAGGGCCCGAACCTGGGTAAAAACATCGTGTCCCTTGTCTCTTGTTACCATCCGCCTAGACGCATAGTTCGGGACCCCCTACCCGAGATCCGCCGGTTTTGACACCGACATTGGTGCTTTCATTGAGAGTTCTTCTGTGTCGTCACCTTTTAGGCCCGATGGCTTCTTTGCTCATCAATCGCGATGCGGTCCAGGATGAGACTTTTCTCCCCGGACAAATCTTTGTATTCAGCAGCTTTGCACTGCGGGCTGACTCGTTCGGCCATCTGGAGCAGATTGAGAGCTACGCCCCTGGCCATCAGGTCAGGTTTGGAAGCTTGAACTACACGGCCGACATCCGCGGGGACTTGATCTTCGACGGATTCGAGCCACAACCGGGCGCGCCGCACTGTCATGATGGGCACGATTTAACTCTATCATTGGACAGCGCCCAGAACGTCGCTCCGGTGTCCGCTCCGACCATTAACTCGGAGCCCACTACACCAGTCGGGGACGGACGGTTAGACGCCACGCCGGAAACTGCAATCTCTACGGCGATAGAGCCGGATACCAGCTTAGTCCCTCGCAAGGCCCGTGACTCCAAGGTGCCGGACTCCGATCCGGACTCCGTAAACCCCGCACCTCTTCCGATTAAGCCCGATTGGGCTCCGATCATGGAGTTCACCGCCGCGGATGTCTTTCAGCACTCACCTTTCAGCAACATGCTAAATTCGTTATAGTCCCTCTCTTTGTCAGGAGAGCCTTGGCCGGACTACGGCCACCACGGTTGGGATACGGACGACGAAGAAATTCGTAGCCCACCCACCACCCACTTTGTAGTCACTATCGACGATTTAACCGACATGCTCGACTTCGACTCCAAAGACATCGACAGCATGGATGCCGATGAAGGAGACGATCAAGAACCAGTGCCTATAGGGAACTGGAAAGCCACCTCATCATATGACATATACATGGTGGACACCCCTAAAGCGGGGGATGGTGAGGAGAAAACGGAGGATGACCCCTCCAAGAAGCAACCCAAGCGCCGACATCAGCGGCGCCGCTCTAAGTCCCGCCAAAGCAAAAACGGCGATTCCGGCACCGGAGATAACAATACGCCGGACAGTGCCGAAGACAACCCCCTCCAGCAGGATTCAGTGCAGGAGAACGAAGGAGCCAACTCTCGTGAGAGAGAGGCCGACAAAGAGGATGAGGATGACAATTACATGCCTCCCTCCGAAGACAAGGCAAGCCTCGACGATGATGAATTCGTCGTGCCAGAGGATCTCGTCGAGCAAGAGAATTTCAAACGCAGATTCGTAGCCACGGCAAGCACCCTCAAGAAGAAACAGTAGCAGCTTAGAGCTGACCAAGACTTGCTAGCCGACAGGTGGACCAAAGTCCTGGTGGCCGAAGAGTATAAACTAGAACGCCCATCCAAGAGCTACCCAAAGCGCAGGCTGCTTCCCCAACTTGAGGAGGAAGCAACTAAACCTACATCACCAGCGTACGATGCGCCCGATCGGCCACCCCGTGGCCGCGATAGAGAGGCCTTCAGGCCCTCGACCCAAGCCGCACCCCCCACACCGCTCAAAACATACCAGAGTACGGGGAGACGCAACAGACCTGCGAGACATCTTGGAGAATAAGGCAAGGCAAACAAGATCGATCTACGGATCGCATGGGCGCCCCGCTTCACGTGACGCTAGCCGTCACGCTGGACATAATAAGTATGGCCCGGCCGAATACAACAGACCAAGCTCGTCCGAGCTGCGTCGCGATATAGCTCAGTACAGGGGCACCGCACACCCACTATGCTTCACAGACGAAGTAATGGATCATCAAATCCCCGAGGGCTTCAAACTCGTAAACATCGAATCATACGATGGCACAACAGATCCTGCGGTATGGATTGAGGATTATCTCCTTCACATTCACATGGCCCGTGGCGATGATCTACACGCCATCAAATACCTCCCGCTCAATCTTAAAGGACCAGCACGGCATTGGCCTAATAGCCTACCAGCAGAGTCAATCAGTTGTTGGGAGGACCTGGAATCCGCATTCCTTGACAACTTCCAGGGCACATATGTGCGACCACCAGACACCGATGACCTAAGCCACATAATCCAGCAACCAGAGGAATCGGCCAAACAATTCTGGACATGGTTCCTGACAAAGAAAAACCAAATAGTCGATTGTCCGGACGCCGAGGCCCTCGCAGCCTTCAGGCACAACATCCGACACGAATGGCTTGCCCGACACCTAGGACAGGAAAAGCCGAAGTCTATGGCAGCCCTCACGACACTCATGACCTGCTTCTGCGCGGGAGAAGACAGCTGGCTAGCTCGTAGCAATAACATAAGCAAGAGCCCCTACAATTCGGATACCAAGGATAACAATGGCAGGTCACGCCGCAACAAGCATAAGCGCCGCATTAACGGTGACAATACTGAAGATACGACAGTCAATGCCAGATTCAGAGGTTCTAAACCGGGTCAGCGGAAGAAGCCATTCAAACGAAACCCTCAGGCCCATCCAGATTAGACCAGATACTTGATCGCTCGTGCCAGATACACGGCACCCCCGAACAGCCAGCCAATCACACCAACAGGGATAGTTGGGTCTTCAAGCAGGCAGGCAAGATAAGCGCTGAGACCAGACACAAGGGGCTACATAGCGATGACGAGGAGGGGCCCCGGCCGCCGAACAACAAAGGACAGAAGGGATTTCCCCCGCAAGTTCGGACGGTGAATATGATATACACAACCCACATCCCCAAAAGGGAGCGGAAGCATGCTCTCAAGGTTGTCTATGCGCTGGAGCCAGTCGCCCCAAAGTTCAACCCATGGTCCTCCTGCCCGATCACTTTCGATCGACGGGACCATCCCACCAGCATCCGTCACAGCGGATTTGCCGCACTGGTCCTAGACCCAATTATCGACGGATTTCACCTTACCAGAGTCCTAATGGACGGCGGCAGTAGCCTAAACCTGCTTTACCAGGACACAGGGCGAAAAATGGGCATCGATCGTTCAAGGATTAAACCCACAAAGACAACCTTCAAAGGTGTCATACCAGGGGTAGAAGCCAGCTGTACAGGCTCGGTCACACTCGAGGTGGTATTCGGATCACCGGATAACTTCCGGAGTGAGGAGTTAATCTTCGACATAGTCCCATTGCGCAGCGGCTATCACGCCCTGCTCGGACGAACCGCATTTGCAAAATTCAATGCGGTGCCGCACTACACATATCTCAAGCTCAAGATGCCAGGACCTCGCGGAGTCATCACGGTAAATGGAAACACCGAACGCTCTCTCCGAACAGAGGAGCACACGGTGGCCCTGGCGGCGGAAGTACAGAGTAGCCTCTCAAGGCAGTTCTCCAATCTAGGCACCAAACGTCCGGACAACGTCAAGCGAGCCCGAAGTAACCTACAACAAATCCGTCTGGCACATTCCGAGCAAGCATAGCAGTGCGGCCCCGACCCCAGCCCCCGCCAAACGGCAATGCTGGTACCACGCGTACATAATTACGCCTTAGAGATACAATGGGCATAAGGGGAGGGGCACAACAACGGCACGCCCAGAATGCGGCTTAACCGCACTAGGGGGCTCCCTATTTCGCTGTTTTCCTTTCTTCACACACTTTTAGGACCCAACTATTCGGAAGCCCTGTCCGGCAATACTATTGCCGAAGCAACGATGCAATAGCCAGGGAGGAAGCAAGCTACGTCAAAAGTCAAGGTGGTCTCTATAACGAGTTTAATACCTGTTTCTCTTACAATCCTGCAGCTTGCCCCTGAAGGGGAATATGTCAAATACTCCCATCTCTTGCCTACCGCACTCTTTGTATCGTTCTGCTTTCGCAGCAGCCCTTTTTTTTAATGAACAATATATAGCTCTTACCTATTATTGTACTTATATATTTTTATATGCAAATATGTTCAGTCATGACACTATGCAACCGTACGCCTTGGTACGGATAATACACCAGGGGCTTACAACACCCCATAACATGGTGTGAGAAGACCGAACACTCTAACAAGTGCGGCACCCCGAACTTATAGCACTATATGCATCGGCTCCGAATCATGTCTTTGGTCAATAGTTGGGTTTGCCCGGCTCCCATGTTTTGGTACCTTACGTTCCGCATTGTTGGCTAAGGTAGCGCTGGGAGAACTACTGTGATTGTGCCCCAGTTGAGCTGGGTTAACACCTTAGTAGAGAAAGCTAAAACTGACTGTCATGATAGTGCGAGAGACTGGTCGCTGTTCGCGAGGTTTTTTCGAGTCCTTAAAGACTTATGCCGCTTCAAGCGAAGAACCGGACTTATCCGGCCTAGGCGTGGATAGCGCCCCGAACTCGGTCTTCCGAATACTAGGGGCTTCGCCGAAATTTAAAATCATAGAATTCTATGGCTAAGTGAGAGTGATAAAGCATTATAAGTCCGACGGCCTGGTTCGTTGTGCTGAACGTCTCCCTAGACGGACCCAAGAATAGGAACAAGAGCGCTCAGTGTCGGGGGAATACCCAGCTTCGGAGCTCTCCGGAGAGATAACACTCCTACTGCTGCTTGTTTGATTATCTTGTGTTCTTGCTCTAGAGAGAGAGCGTAGTGTTTTTCTGGGTTCCGAACCAGTCAAACCTTCGAACCCCCTCTACGTTGCGCATGGGCCTCCTTTTATACGCTAAAGGGGTCACCGACAGGTGGCAACGCAGAGAAGGGTAAAAATGTAAAAGGTGAGGTGGTTGGTATAGTTACTTGTACAGTGCACCCTACCTAACCCTGACGGCAGGGGACAAGGGCATTAAATGCCCGTCTGAGTCGCCCAAACAGTGCAGAAAAGGACCGTTAGGGGCGCCACCGTTCGCCACGATGGCGATCTTGTCAGCTTCGCATGCCACTGCGCACCGCTGGCTGCACAGCCTCCCGCCACGCGCGCCTGGAGAGGCCTCCAGAGCGACACATTGGTGGATGCGCTGGAGCGTGGGCACAGAGTGGCCGCCTGCCGCGGCAAGCGCCTTGCCGCTGCTGTTATCTTGTCGGGTCCGGAAGCTTGTCGCTCACCGGGCCTCGAGGTACCTTGGTTGGTCTTCCCGGCCAGCTCCTCTTGCCGGGGCCTTATTGCTTTGCCGGAGCGCGTGGAGCGTTGCGGAAAGTTCCTTGGAGTGCCTTGGTTGGCCTTCCCGGAAAGCTCCTCTTGCCGGGGCCTTGTCTCCTGAGCTTAAATACTTTGTTCTTGAATGGCTCCAAGGGAACCACGGAGGATCTTGGCGTTCGCCCGGCAAGCCTTGCCGCGGGGTGCTGCAACTGCCCGTGCACAAGTTCGGGGTACTAGGGTACCCCTATTCTAGTACACCGACAGGAGCCCCCGGGCCTGGGCCAGACACGGTGCCGAGCGCTGTTGGGCCAGGCCCAAGACAGGGCACGGGCACACGCGGATTGGGCCACGCCGAATCTCGCTCCGTATCCACTGCGCTCTCCCCTAACGGCACGCGTTGAATGCGGCGTCGTGGGAGAGATCGTGGGTGGTTCTTTATTCGGAAGGGCGAAACGTCCGCCCCGTCCCTCTTTATAAGCAGAGGAAACAGGGGCAGTTCGTTCCCCCTTGCTGGTTGCTACTACTCCATCTTCACGAACCTCCGCCGCTCCCCCCTTCTTCTCGAAGCCGAGAGAGCAGCGCTCCGCCCCCATTGCCACCAGCATCACCAACGCCGTCGACCTCCCCCCCCCACCTCCGCCATGGCTCCGAAAGCCGACAAGGGAAAGGGCGTGAAGTCCGCCGAGGCGCAGCGGCTCGCGGCGCTGCGGAAGGAGCGGGCGATCTTCTCCCCATTTCTTCTTTTCCCTTGTCGCTGCTAACCATGTTATGAAAACAGTCTGTTAGAGCTGCGACAAGTTATCTTGTAGTATAACTTTATTTCTGTTATCAATTGCTATGTTATTTCCTCTACTAGATTCCTTCCTTTGTATGTTTTTACCCTACGCTTCTAGGGAACTTGTCGGCGCAGGCACCCGAGCCGCGAGCGCTGAGTGCGGAACGTCAGCAGCCTGCTGGCGGCGCTGCTTCTGACAAGAAACCTTGTCGCGACTAGACGCAGCACACTTAAGTTGTTGAGCGGACTCAAAACAAAGTAAGGGGGGAAACTGATCCACGAACACCTATGGGGCCGGCGGACCGAGCCCCTTTCGGTTCGGCGGGGGGCGGAGGTCACACAAAGAGCAGATCGAGGCGAAGCACACGAGCAGTTTACCCAGCTTTGGAGCTCTCGGAGAGATAACACTCCTACTGCTGCTTATTTGATTATCTTGTGTTCTTGCTCCAGAGAGAGAGAGCGTAGTGTTTTTCTGGGTTCCGAACCAGTCGAACCTTCGAACCCCCTCTACATTGCGCATGGGCCTCCTTTTATACGCTAAAGGGGTCACCGACAGGTGGCAACGCAGAGAAGGGTAAAAATGTAAAAGGTGAGGTGGTTGGTACAGTTAGTTGTACAGTGCACCCTACCTAACCCTGACGGCAGGGGACAAGGGCATTAAATGCCCGTCTGAGTCGCCCAAACAGTGCAGAAAAGGACCATTAGGGGTGCCACCGTTCGCCACAATGGCGATCTTGTCAGCTTCGCATGCCACTGCGCACCGCTGTCTACACAGCCTCCCGCCACGCGCGCCTGGAGAGGCCTCCAGAGCGACATGTTGGTGGATGCGCTGGAGCGTGGGCACAGAGTGGCCGCCTGCCGCGGCAAGCGCCTTGCCGCTGCTGTTATCTTGTCGGGTCCAGAAGCTTCTCGCTCACCGGGCCTCGAGGTACCTTGGTTGGTCTTCCCGGCAAGCTCCTCTTGCCGGGGCCTTGTTGCTTTACCGGAGCGCGTGGCGCGTTGCGGCAAGTTCCTTGGAGTGCCTTGGTTGTCCTTCCCAACAAGCTCCTCTTGCCAGGGCCTTGTCTCCTGAGCTTAAATACTTTGTTCTTGAATGGCTCCAAGGGAACCATGGAGGATCTTGGCGTTCGCCTGGCAAGGCTTGCCGCGGGGTGCTGCAACTGCCCGTGCACAAGTTCGGGGTACTAGGGTACCCCTATTCTAGTACACCGACAGGAGCCCCCAGGCCTGGGCCAGACACGGTGCCGAGCGCTGTTGGGCCAGGCCCAAGACAGGGCACGGGCACACGCGGACTGGGCCACGCCGAATCTCGCTCCGTATCCACTGCGCTCTCCCCTAACGGCACGCGTTGAATGCGGCGTCGTGGGAGAGATTGTGGGTGGTTCTTTATTCAGAAGGGCGAAACGTCCGCCCGTCCCTCTTTATAAGCAGAGGAAACAAGGGCAGTTCGTTCCCCCTTGTTGGTTGCTACTACTCCATCTTCACGAACCTCCGCCGCTCCCCCCCTTCTTCTCGAAGCCGAGAGAGCAGCGCTCCGCCCCCCATTGCCACCAGCATCACCAACGCCGTCGACCTCCCCCACCACCTCCGCCATGGCTCCGAAAGCCGACAAGGGAAAGGACATGAAGTCGGCCGAGGCGCAGCGGCTCGCGGCGCTGCGGAAGGAGCGGGCGATCTTCTCCCCATTTCTTCTTTTCCCTTGTCGCTGCTAACCATGTTATGAAAACAGTCTGTTAGAGCTGCGACAAGTTATCTTGTAGCATAACTTTATTTCTATTATCAATTGCTATGTTATTTCCTCTACTAGATTCCTTCCTTTGTATGTTTTTACCCTATGCTTCTAGGGAACTTGTCGGCGCAGGCACCCGAGCCGCGAGCGCTGAGTGCGGAACGTCAGCAGCCTGCTGGCGGCGCTGCTTCCGACAAGAAACCTTGTCACGACTAGATGCAGCACACTTAAGTTGTTGAGCGGACTCAAAACAAAGTAAGGGCGCAACTAGCCACGAGTTGGTTCCTCCGCGCACAGGTTTTCCATACAAAGCAGGGTCGTTCGAGGAAGATAACTCAAAAATTTAAAAACTGATTGCTCAAACTTTGGAAACTTAGCTTTTCTGTCGTTTGCTTCCCGGCAAGGCAAAACTTTGCTTGAACGACGCCTGGTCCATACCACAATCTTCTCCTTCCCCCCCGGCAAACTTGTGTGCGAGGGAACCTTCTTTTCCTTTGTTGAGAAAAAAAAGATAGAAGAGAAAATAATGATATGGAGCCCTTCGGCTCGTTATTGCTTACCGGATGTAGGTGCTGCACAAAGTGTCAGATAACGCATGCAAGAAAGAAACTAATGCATGAAATGGACAAGTTGTGCGGAGCACATGGGGTTTTATTTATGCACGGGATCTGCGCCCGGCTTTGTACAAAGGATTACATGCAACAGCGGCAAGACTTGTACAAAAGGTGGTTGCCGGAACGGGTTCCGGCAACCGCGCCTTACAGGAAAAGACTTACGAAGATGTTCTATGTTCCAGGAGTTGCTCACCGGAATGCCATCTTCGGTCTCAAGGCGGACAGCGCCGGGCCTTGTGACTCGTTTCACCCGATAAGGGCCTTCCCACTTCGGCGTCAACTTGTTGGAATTCTTGGTGGACTGAACGCGCCGAAGAACAAGGTCGCCTTCCTCGAAGCTTCTGGCCTTAACTTTGCGGCTATGGTAGCGGCGCAAAGCTTGCTGGTATCGAGCAGCTCGTACAGCAGCCTGAAGACGATCTGCCTCAAGGAGCAGCGCATCGTCTTGTCGCAGCTGTTCTTGCTCAAGATCATCATAAGCGAGCACTCGAGGCGATCCGTATACGAGTTCCGTGGGGAGAACTGCCTCTGCTCCATAGACTAGAGCGAAAGGCGTCGGGCCAGTGGCTCGATTTGGCGTCGTTCTGATCGACCATAGAACCACCGGTAGCTCCTCGATCCAGTTTCTTCCACACTTGCGCAGCCTATCGAAAGTTCTGGTCTTGAGCCCGCGCAGCACTTCAGCATTTGCCCTCTCTGCTTGACCGTTGCTTCTCGGATGAGCAACAGAAGCGAAGCATACCTTGGCGCCAAGGTCTTGGACGTACTGCATGAAGGTGCGGCTTGTGAATTGCGTGCCGTTGTCGGTGATGATCCTGTTAGGGATCCCGAAACGGCAAACAATTGACCTGAAGAACTTGACTGCTGACTGTGCTGTCACCTTCCTCACTAGCTGCACTTCCGGCCACTTTGTGAACTTGTCGATTGCGACGTACAAGTACTCAAAGCCCCCGACAGCTCGGGGGAAAGGGCCGAGGATATCGAGCCCCCAGACCGAAAATGGCCAGGATAAAGGGATCGTCTGGAGAGCTTGAGCTGGATGGTGTATCTGTTTGGAGTGGAACTGGCAGGCTTCACACTTGGTTACTTGTGCAGTTGCATCCTGGAGGGCTGTCGGCCAAAAGAAACCTTGCCGGAAAGCTTTGCCGGCAAGTGCTCTTGCGCCAATGTGGTGGCCACATATGCCTCCATGTATCTCTGCCAACAGCTTTTGTCCATCTTCCCGGCAAATACACTTCAATTTCACACCGTTGAGTCTTCTTCTGTACAGTATGCTATCGACAAACTGGTACATACTTGACTGCCGGGCTACTTTTTCCGCTTCTTCTTGCTCTTCGGGAAGTTCTCCTGTCTGAAGGAAATGGACAATCTGCTGGGCCCATGCTGGAGCTTGTGGCTCGACAACAAGGACTAAAGGCACATCTGCTGCTGCGGGAACATCCGCATCTACGGCAAGGACTTGCGGCCCTGCCGGAGCTTGATGTTCCCCGGCAAGCTTGCCGGAGCAAAACTTGTCGGGAGCGTCTGCTTCAACGGAACAAACCATAAGGCTTGCCAGAGCAGACTGCCCCTCAGCATCCTTGGTGTTGATCTTGGGGACTTTCTTGGCGGCGGCTTCGGGGAGCTCTGCCGGAAAGTAGTCACCAGAAACCAACTTCCTCTTCTTGCTTTGTCCAGTTGATGGTGTTACGGATGGTTGAGTCAACTTGAGCACAAAGATCCCTGGTTCCACAGGTAACTTTAGTGCGGCGCACTTTGACAGGCCATCAGCAATGCCATTCTGAGCTCTTGGGATATGCTCCATCTGTAGGCCATCAAAGTGCTCTTCTAGCTTCCTCACTTCATCAACATATGCTTCCATCAATGGACTCTGGTAGTTCTTGTTCACTTGGAGGACGACAAGCTGTGAGTCACCCCTGACAATGAGTTTCTTGATCCCAAGGTCTGCTGCGATTCTGAGACCGGCAAGCAATCCTTCATACTCTGCAGTATTGTTGGTTGCTTGCTCCTTGGGAAAGTGCATCTGGACTACGTACTTGAGGTGCTCTCCGGTGGGCGCGACAAGCAGCACGCCCGCACCGGTGCCTTGCAGCGAGAAGGCACCATCAAAGTACATCAGCCACTCTTTGCTTACCTCTTTGACGGGGATGCTCGTCTCTGGAATTTCTTCATCTGGTGTTGGCGTCCATTCTGCTATGAACTCTGCCAATGCTCTGCTTTGGATAGTTGAAGTGCTCTCAAACTTGAGGCCAAAGCTTGACAGTTCCAGCGCCCACTCGACAATCCTGCCTGTCGCTTCTGGATTTTGCAGTATCCTCTTCAGCGGAAAGCGAGTGACGACTGTGATCTCATGTGCTTGGAAGTAATGGCGCAGCTTTCTCGAGGCCATGAGGAGGCCGAAATGCAACTTCTGCACACCAGAGTACCTTGATCTAGCCCCCTGTAGAAGGGAACTGACAAAGTAAACTGGACGCTGCACCATTCTCTTCTGCATCTTATCATGCTCCTGCGCAGATCCATCTTTGTCGGGACCAGAGCTTGTCGGCGAAGCCCCCTACTTGTCGCTGGATGCATCTGCCGTGGTTGCTGGCTCATCATCTGCCTCCCTCTCCGCCACTAACGCAGCACTAACCACTTGATTGGTTGCCGCTATATACAGCAACAACTTCTCTTGCGGCTTAGGTGCGACAAGTGTTGGAGTGGAGGACAGGTATCTCTTCAAGTCCTGCAGCGCAGCCTCCGCCTCCGGAGTCCATTTTATTGGACCTGCCTTTTTCAAAATTTTGAAAAATGGCAGGGCACGCTCAGCAGATCTAGAGATAAACCTGCTGAGAGCAGCCACGCAACCGGCAAGCCTTCGTACATCCTTGACGCGCTTTGGTGCTTCGATCTGCTCAATGGCCTTGATCTTGTCGGGATTGGCTTCAATTCCCCGCTGAGACACGAAGAACCCGAGAAGCTTGCCGGAAGGGACTCCAAACACGCACTTCTCGGGGTTAAGATTGAGGTTGATCTTGCGCAGATTTGCAAATGTCTCGTCTAAATCTTGAATCAGGGTCGCCCTGTTCTTGCTCTTGACCACTATGTCATCCATGTAGGCTTCCACATTTCTGTGCATCTGCGGCTCAAAAGCGTGGTGGACTACCCTTGCGAATGTTGAACCAGCATTCTTCAAACCGAAAGGCATCCGTATGAAGTAGTACGTGCCACAGGGGGTGATAAATGCGGTTTTCTCTTCATCCTCTTCTGCCATGAAGATCTGATGGTATCCTGAGTATGCATCAAGAAATGAAAGCAAATCACATCCGGCTGTGGAGTCAACAATCTGGTCAATGCGCGGCAAGGGAAATGGGTCTTTGGGACAACCTTTGTTAACATCAGTGAAGTCAATACAAAGCCTCCATTTCCCGTTAGCCTTGCGCACGACAACAGGATTGGCCAACCACGTGGGATGGAGCACTCCTCTGACAAGGCCTGCTGCTTCCAACTTCTTGATTTCTTCTGCGATGAATTCTTGGTGCTCCACTGCCTGTTTCCTGACTTTCTGCTTGATGGGCCGCGCATGAGGACAGACGGCAAGGTGGTGCTCAATTACTTTCCTGGGAACACCGGGGATATCAGACGGTTGCCCGCAAACACGTCGACATTCGCCCACAGGAAAGCAACGAGCGCGCTTTCCTATTTGGGGTCAAGAGTGGCGCTGATGGTGAAGGTACCACCAGTGCCGTCCTCCTTGGCGGACACCTTCTTGGTCTCAGGTGGAGCTTCCATTGCCTTCTTACACTTGCCGGTGGAGGTCGATGGTGCGTCCTCGACGGTAGCACAACACTCCGAAGAGGTGCGCTTGCCGGAGTGGGCATCAGGGCTCTTGCCGGACTTGGTCTTCTTCTTCTCCCCGGGAGCTTCAGCGGCAAGTGTCTTGCGTTCTGCTGCGGCTGCTGCTTCCCGGTAGATCTTGTCGGCACAGATAAGAGCATCCTTCTTGTCGCCAGGGACAGAGATGACACTTATCAGGCCTGGCATTTTCAGTACGTTGTACGCATAGTGAGAGGCTGCCATGAACTTGGCGAGTGCCGGACGGCCAAGGATTCCATTATAAGGTAATGGAAAGTCAGCAACATCAAACATGACCCTCTCAGTCCTGAAGTTCAGCTTGCTGCCAAATGTTACCGGCAACGTGATCTTTCCCTTCGTCTTGCTCCTTCCCGGGTTGATTCCTTGAAATGTACCGGTCTCTTCGAGCTCGCTGTCAGGGATCTGGAGTTTCTGGAGCACCGCGGAGGAGATCAGGTTCAAGCTGGCCCCGCCGTCAACTAGCATCTTAGTGACCTTGAGGTTGCGGATTGTTGGTGAAACCAACATCGGCAAGCACCCGACCGCAGTTATGCGATCAGGGTGGTCCTCAATATCAAAGATGATAGGCGTGCTGGACCATTTCAGAGGCTTGCGTGACTCGACGGGTGGTTCTGCTGCATTAACTTCCCGCACCCACTGCTTGAGCTGACGGTGCGAGGTATGCAGAGAAGCACCACCGTCAACGCACAGGACCTCTGTGGCTTTCTGGAACTCCTGCTCATCAGTCGCCTCATCATCCATGTCTTCATCGTTGTCGTCATCTTCATCCTTGTCGCGGCCGCGAGGAGGTCTGTCTCCTTGCCGCTGCTTGGCCTTGCCGCGGCGTCCTCCTCGGCCGGGACGTTTCTTGCCGGATCCCCCAGCACCTTCCTGGGCCTTCTCCTTGTCGCGCCGCTCGTATTCAGCTTTCTGTTGCTCAACAAGCTGCTCAACTTTCTTGCAGCTCTGGAGATCATGTCCCTTGGTGCGGTGGATCTTGCAATACTGCTTGTTGGTGCCGTCCTGCTTGTCGGCGACCGCCACCTCTGCGGCAACCTCCTTGCCGGAGTCACCAGCTTTGGCTTTCTTGGCGCCACCACCATTGCCGGACTGCTCAACAACTAGCACCTCTTTGCCTTTCCTCTTCCTGTTGTTCCGCCGCCGGTTTTTCCTTGCCGGGGCAGCATCTTCACTGTCAGATCCTCCCGCTCCTACATTCTCTCCGGGGAGTCTCCTCCCTTCCTCAGCACGTGCACACTTGTCGGCCAGTGCATATAACTCACAGGCGTCCCTGATCTTGCACATCGCCATTTCCTCCCGCATCCTGCGGTTTCGCACGTTCTGATGGAACGCGCTGATCACCGCGGCAGGGGGACGTCTGGGATGTTGTGCTGCACACTGCTGAATCTCTGAATGTACTTGCGCAGGGGCTCTCCTTCCTTCTGGGCGAGCAGATGAAGATCACTCTCCTGGCCATGAGGCTTGTGTCCGCCTGTGAAGGCGCCGACAAACTGATGGCACAGATCAGCCCAGGAGGATATGGAGTTATCCGGCAAGTGCATGAGCCAGGACCTGACGTTGGGCTTGAGCACCAGCGGGAAGTAGTTGGCAAGGATCTTTTCATCCCATCCCCCGGCAGCCTGCACCGCAATGGTGTAGATGCTGAGGAACTCCGACGGATGCGTCTTGCCGTCGTACTTCTCTGGTACGTCTGGCTTGAAGTTCTTCGTGCTGGGCCACTGGACTTGCTGCAGCTCACGAGTGAACGCAGGGCAACCTACCACGTACGGCAGATCGCCTGGTTCCCCTGGTGCATGCATGTCAACAGAGGGCCTAGCGCGCTTGTTGGATTGACGTCGCGCTTCTCTTCGGCGCTCAATGCGAGTTCGAGCGTCTTCTTGTTGTCGATCATGAAGAACTTGGCGCTGATCGCGACGAGCTCGTGGATCCGACAATGCGGTGGAGTCGCTGTCGAGGTGGATCCGGCGAGTCGGCGATCTTGGCCTTCGGGGTGGTGATTGCATGGTAGTTGCACCTCCACCCGTTTCGTCGCCATTGGCTCGCGCCCGGCAACCCTGCCGCGGCGGCGACGCGCTCGGCCGCCATGGAGTGTCGCCGTTGGCGTTGCCGATGAGACTCTGAATGGTGGCCCTCCATTCGTCGATCTTGTCCGACGTCGGAGGGTAATCTAGGAGCAGTTGAGCTCACGCCAAAGCTTCTGCTGGAGTGGTGGGTGGCAGTGGCGGACGGCGCGAGGAGTGGGACGTGCTCGGACTTCTAACTATGTTAGAAGGAGCAGTATCCCGTCCAGGCGACCGTGCCCCGCTCGCGCCAGCACGCTGGCGTGCATGCTGGTCTTGAGCGCCCCGAGATCCACCAGCTTGGTCTTGGCCTATCATGCGTATGGCGCTGCAAGTGCCATGACGCTGTTGGTCTTGCGCCTCCTGAGAGTGGCGCGGAACATGTACAGTCGCCGAGGTTTGTGCAGCCTTGTCATTGGACCTGGCAGCATCATAAGCTTCGTCGTCGACGTCCATTCTTCCGCCGGCGTCCATTCCACCACCTGTTTGCTCCAACGGTGGCGGAAGTGATGTGGACGGAGCGGCTGCCGCCGAAGTCTTCTTCTTCGGTGGCATGTTGATGAAGGGAGTGAAGATCTAGCTCGTGTGAACGCCGGATCAGGTTCACACAATCTCGACGCCCCCTACCTGGCGCGCCAAAGATGTCGGGGAAACTGATCCACGAACACCTATGGGGCCGGTGGACTGAGCCCCTTTCGGTTCGGCGGGGGGCGGAGATCACACGAAGAACAGATCGAGGCGGAGCACACGAGCAGTTTACCCAGCTTCGGAGCTCTCCGGAGAGATAACACTCATACTGTTGCTTGTTTGATTATCTTGTGTTCTTGCTCCAGAGAGAGAGCGTAGTGTTTTTCTGGGTTCCGAACCAGTCGAACCTTCGAACCCCCTCTACGTTGCGCATGGGCCTCCTTTTATACGCTAAAGGGGTCACCGACAGGTCGGAACGCAGAGAAGGGTAAAAATGTAAAAGGTGAGGTGGTTGGTACAGTTACTTGTACAGTGCACCCTACCTAACCCTGACGGCAGGGGACAAGGGCATTAAATGCCCGTCTGAGTTGCCCAAATAGTGCAGAAAAGGACCGTTAGGGGCGCCACTGTTCGCCATGATGGCGATCTTGTCAGCTTCGCATGCCACTGCGCACCGCTGGCTGCACAGCCTCCCGCCACGCACGCCTGGAGAGGCCTCCAGAGCGACACGTTGGTGGATGCGCTAGAGCGTGGGCACAGAGTGGCCGCCTGCCGCGGCAAGCGCCTTGCCGCTGCTGTTATCTTGTCGGGTCCGGAAGCTTGTCGCTCACCGGGCCTCGAGGTACCTTGGTTGGTCTTCCCGGCAAGCTCCTCTTGCCGGGGCCTTGTTGCTTTGCCGGAGCGCGTGGCGCGTCGCGGCAAGTTCCTTGGAGTGCCTTGGTTGGCCTTCCCGGCAAGCTCCTCTTGCCGGGGCCTTGTCTCCTGAGCTTAAATACTTTGTTCTTGAATAGCTCCAAGGGAACCACGGAGGATCTTGGCGTTCGCCCGGCAAGCCTTGCCGCGGGGTGCTGCAGCTACCGTGCACAAGTCCGGGGTACTAGGGTACCCCTATTCTAGTACACCGACACTCAGGTTTATCCCGAACACCCCAACACTCGTGGCATGGGGGTCAAAGCCGACGACTTGCATCTCTCAGATTTGATAAACGGCCGCACAGAAAGTAATATTTTAAATCAACAAGCGTTGCTTAACGCATATGAACAAAGCTTCAGCGTACAGGATAACAAATGCGAGTTTACTCAAAAATTACATCTTTGGAGTACTCATCCGCTATACGGCGGGCACCCTTCAGAACGCCATTATAATACATCTCGGGCGTACGATACTCCTTGCCCGGCGGTGGCGCGTCCGTCAACAGCCTCTCCACGTCTAGCTTGCCCCAGTGCACCTTAGCACGGGCAAGGGCCCGACGGGCACCTTCAATGCAAACGGAGCGCTTGACGACCTCAATCCACGGATACGCGTCCACCATCCGCCGCACCAGACCGAAGTAGCTCCCAGGCATGACTTCTACAGGCCACAGCCGAGCTATGAGGCCCTTCATGGCCTGTTCGGCCACCTTGTGGAGCTCAACCAGCTGCTTCAGCTGGTCGCTCAGGGGCATCGGATGTTCGGCCTCAGCATACTGAGACCAGAACACTTTTTCCGTCGAGCTCCCCTCTTCGGCTCGGTAGTATGCAGCGGCATCAGGCACACTACGGGGCAGATCGGCGAACACTCCTGGAGAGCTCCGGATTCGGGTAAGTAGCAGATAATTAACTTTTATATTTTTGCTTTGCATAAAGAATGCCTTACCCGCCGCTATCTTCTTCATCGCCTCGATCTCCTGAAGGGCCTTCTGGGCTTCGGCCTTAGCGGTCTTGGCACTCTCAAGAGCCAAGGCAAGCTCGGACTCTCGAGTCTTCGAGTCACGCTCCAAACTCTCGTGTTTTTCCACGAGAGCCTGGAGCTCTTGCCGCACCTCTGCCACTCGCGCCTCCTGCTTCTCTCGCTCGGCGCACTCCAAGGCCGCACTCTTTTCGGCCTTGGAGACCGCCTCTTTCAGGGTCGCCACCTCGGTCATGGCTCCTGCAACATTAACGTTGGTCCTATTATTATTATTATGCAACCAAGTATTTTATATACATTTACAAGAGGTACTATGTACCCTCTTTATCCTCGAGCTGCTTCTTGGCACGGACGAGCTCGCTCTCGGACCGCTCGAGGTTTTCCTTCAAGGCATTGACCTCCACAGTCAGTGCGGCAGAGGTCAGCAGCGCAGCCTGCATTCCCATATTGACATATTTCTATTAGACTCCTGCGTATATCTTTTGAGATACTCAGTTCGGCTTTTCTTTCCGAACACCGAACTAAGCATCAGGGGCTACTGTCTCTGCGGTAACATTTTCTATATATGTTTTTGAACACATACCTCAAAGCCCGTTAACAGGCTTGTGCAGGCTTCCGTCAGCCTGCTCTTGGCGGACTGAACCTTCTGAATCACCGCACTCATAACAATGCGGTGTTCTTCGTCGATAGAGGCGCCGTTGAGCGCCTCCAGCAAATTGTCCGGCGCCTCCGGGTGGACGGAAGTCGCCGGCGTCGCGGACTTGCTCTTCTTGTGAAGGCGCCGCCTGTCGGGCTCTGGAACCTCTGATGGTTCCGGAGTAGTGTCCGACCCAGGGCCGGACTTAGATCCCTCTGGGGCTTTACCCCTTTGGGCTGGGAGTCCGGAAGGTCGCCTTGCGGCGCTTCCAGGACCACCTCCTCCTGGTTTTGTCCCCTACGGGACTCTGCCTCAGCATCGTCTGTAGGAAGAGGGGAGGAGGCCGTCGGAAGTAAAGCGCTATTCACATCCGACGAATTCAGAGATCCGCTCGATGAATCGCCGAGATGAGCTCTGGGCGGACTGCACGATTAGCTTCGGTGTTAGAAGCTATCAAATAATGAAGGAGTGCAATAATTCATTCAGGTAGCCGGACACTTACGACTTTGCCAGGGGCTTGACCCTGGATGGCCAGTCCTCCTCGCCATCTTCGGCGTCGGGGGCGTAGTCCGGCAGAAGGGGCTTCCCCTTCTTGGACCCTCCGGCTTCCCCAGTTGGGGCGGCCTTTCTCTTCTTTCCTCCCCCCCGCTGGAGAGGGAGAGGCATCTTCTTCTTCCTCCTCCTCATCTTCGGAGGCGGAGGGCGCGTTGGAGCCGTCGGGCAAATCCGACGACACCGGGCGCCGGGAAATCCTTCGGGTCCCCGTGGCCTTCTCCTTGGCCTTCTTCTCCGGCACCACATGGGGTGCCGGAACCAGTAGCTTCGCTGAGTGTGCGCCTACTGGGCCTTCGGGCAAAGGGGTCGGACAGTTAAACTGTCCGGATGTCCTCTTCTAATCCTGTCAAAGGAACGGGAGTTTAGATCCCACATAAGGTCACACTATGAAATGCGGATATCCCGTAAGGGACTAAAGGTAAGCTTACTTCGGAGGCTTGACGTTTGGCGCAGAACCCGCGATCCTCGGTGACGGGAGGGGAGAACTCGGAGCTTTTGAAAAGCACCTTCCAGGCGTCCTCGTGCTTCGTTTCGAAGAGCCGGGATAGAGTCTCGTGCCGGGCCGGGTCGTACTCCCACAAATAGAAGTCCCGTCATTGACACGGGAGGATCCGGCGGAAGAGCATGACCTGGACCACATTGACAAGTTTGACCTTCTTGGCCACCAGGTCTCGGACGCAGGTTTGGAGTCCGGTCACCTCTTCCGTATTGCCCCATGACAGGCCCGTCTCTTTCCAACATGTGAGCCGGGTGGGGATGCCGGATCGAAATTCAGGGGTCGCTGCCCATTTAGGGTCATGCGACTCGGTAATATAAAACCACCCAGATTGCCACCCTTTGATGGTTTCCACGAAGGAACCCTCGAGCCAGGTGACGTTGGCTATCTTGCCCACCATGGCACCTCCGCATTCCGCCTGTCGGCCTTGCACAACCTTCGGCTTGACACTGAAGATCTTCAGCCATAGGCCAAAGTGGGGCTGGATGCGGAAGAAGGCCTCGCACACGACAATAAACGCCGAGATATTGAGGATGAAGTTCGGGGCCAGGTCGTGGAAGTCCAGGCCGTAGTAGAACATGAGCCCCCGGACGAACGGGTGAAGAGGAAAACCCAGTCCGCGGAGGAAATGGGGAAGAAAAACAACCCTCTCATGGGGCCTATGGGTGGGAGTGAGTTGCCCCGCATCTGGGTGCCGGTGCGCGATGTCGTTAGACAAGTATCCGGCCTCCCTTAGGTTTTGGATTTGTCCCTCCGTGACGGAGGAGGCCATCCATCTACCTCCCGCTCCTGACATGGTTGGAGAAGGTTGAGGTGGGAAGTGCGGGCTTGGGCGCTGGAGCTCGAGCGCGCAGGGACGGATAAGCAGAGGAGGAAGAGGGCGTGAATGGAAAGGGCAGATTCTTATCCCCTTATACGGGCGGCCAAAACTACGAGCCCCCCACCGGCCTAATAAAACTCGCCTATCCCCCAAGCGCCACAGTTAATGGCGCGGTTGGGTTACCCACACCCGTATTGATGAGAATCCCGGAATAAGGGGACACGATCTCTGCTTTGACAAGACGTGCCAAGGAAACCGCCTCGCTAAACGCGCTGAGGTGGAACAATAAAATAAATAAAGAGCCTAGCTATGGCATGATGTCACGCCACGGAATATGTCAGTAGATCCGATTAATACAAATATTATTCTCTCTATGAAGGGATGTGGAACTTATTTTGCAGAGCCGGACACTACCCTGGTGTTCAACATCTTCTATGAAATATTCGGAGGAGGAACCTGCCTTGCAATGCCGAAGACATCTTGGGCGCCGGACTTGTCATCATTGAAGCCTGGTTCAGGGGCTACTGCGGGAGTCCTGGATTAGGGGGTGTCCGGATGGCCGGACTATGACCTTTGGCCGGACTCCCGGACTATGAAGATACAAGATTGAAGACTCCGTCCCATGTCCGGATGGGACTTTCCTTGGCGTGGAAGGCAAGCTTGGCGATACGCTATGAAGACCTCCTCCCATTGTAACCGACTCTGTGTAACCCTAGCCCTCTCCGGTGTCTATATAAACCGGAGAGTTTTAGTCTGTAGGACGAACAACAATCATACCATAGGCTAGATTCTAGGGTTTAGCCACTCCGATCTCGTGGTAGATCTACTCTTGTACTACCCATATCATCAATATTAATCAAGCAGGAGTAGGGTTTTACCTCCATCGAGAGGGCCCGAACCTGGGTAAAAACATCGTGTCCCTTGTCTCCTGTTACCATCCGCCTAGACGCACAGTTCGGGACCCCCTACCCAAGATCCGCCGGTTTTGACACCGACACACCTCTTCCTGATTTGAACCTCATACCAGGACAAAGTCACATGTTGACTTCTTTCATTGCTGAAGAAAAGTGGAAATTTGAGAAGGCCACATCAATGAAGAAAGCTCAGTACAAGAAGGACATTATCTAAAGAAAAATGTCCTGAAAATGACAACTGAAGAACTTGTTACTATTCAGTCAAAAATCAAAACTCTCGCGTATAAAGCTGATTGGCTAGGCGCCAAAGTCAGATTTGTCAAGTTGGCAAAAGGCATCAAGCCCAAAGTTGGTACTGAAGCGCAACAAGAAATTCCTCAGGGTGAAGCATCTGCTCAGCCCACTGAAGAACATGCCAGCACCACTGATGAAAATCAGGCTGCTGAAGAAACTGAGAGTGCCAGGGCTGATGATGCTATACCAGCTCCTGATGAAACTACCAGGGCAACCTCCAATGTTGCGCCTGAAGATCAACCCAGGCCAGCTGAAGAATCTACTGATGCGCCTGAAGAATATGAACCTGCCAGGGCAACTGAAACAATTGAGCATGAAGAAACTATGCCTCTTTAATCTACTCACAAATGAAAAGAACTCTCCTTCTTTCTGCATCAGAAGCGAAGAAAACCAAGGCTGCTGAAAGGGCAGCTGCGAAGAAGAGGGAAGCATCAGACGCCTCAGAGTCTTCAGCTCCAAAGAAAGTGAAGAATTTGACGAGCACTTTCGAGAATCCAATTGATTATGTTCCGCTGATTGTCATGCCATCAAAGGAAATTGTTCCTTTTGGTGAAGAATATGTCATCGCTGATGACATTGATGACAAAAATCCATCTGTTGCTACGTCAGAGTAGTTGGATGATGAAATTGAAGTGGATGCTATCACTTCACCTCTATAGGTATCATCGTTGTTGCCTCAGTTCACTACTGAAGAGGCCGGTGTCGAAGAAGTTGAAGCTGAAGAAGAGGATGTGGACATCGGGTCTACGACTCTAGTGATGAATGATGATTATTGGTAAAGTCATCATCCCAATTCTCCTCTGACCACTCCTCTGCAACAAATTCCTCCGTTCCCTGTGCAAACTGAAGAAATTCACACGGGTTCTGATCAAGGTCAAGCTTCACTTCACTCCATCCCTGAAGAAGTTTCAGCCACTAGTGCTGATGAAATTGAAAAGAAGACAGCAGAAGAAACTGCTCCTGAGATTCCTCAGTCTGAGGCTCCAGAGGTTGTGCTTCAAGCGGCTATGAAGAATTCTACTGTAAATCTTCATCCCAAGCCACAGAATCCGCACTCCAAGAAGCAAAAATTCAAGGCTGATGACTTCTTTGCTGAGCATCATTTCTTCTCTGACTTCAACCCCTATGACTCTGCTCGCCTTCGTCGCAAGCGCTTCTGGACTGCTTCTCAGATGAACTTTTATTCCTCGCTGCTGTTTGACAAGGATAAAGTGTTTGACCACATGCAAATTCCTCATGTGGATATGGATTCTCTTCCATATTTCACTCTAGTCCTCAGTGTTCTTCATGACGCAAGGCTGCTCAACTTCTGCACAGACATCTGCGACTGGAATGAAGAGCTAATTCTTCAGTTCTATGCCACTTTGCATCTAACAGGCAATGTTGACGATGTGAATTCATGGGTTCTGGACTGGATGACAGAAAACACTCATCACAAAGCTCTGGCCTCTGAATTGCTTCATGTCGTCCCAGTCAGCCCACCCACTGAAGGAGCACTAAAGCTCTATGAAGAACCTGAACTGCATAATCATCTGATGCAAGTGCTGATGAAGCCTTTGAAGGCTGGCCAAGCTCCAAGGACAAATTTCCTGGTCAAGGATTTGTTGTATGTGCCAAGGACTGTCTATCGCATTCTGGTCAAAACCCTCAGTCCAATTAAGGGCCACAACTCTGAAAAACAAGAGGTTGTTGGCATCATAAGAACTTGGTTTTCAACATCATGCATGGTATTCCAATCAACTATCATGATTTCTTCATGAGGACTTTGGCCAATGCTGCTTTGTCACCCTTTGAGTTGAAGCCTTATGCTCCCTAGATCATGAAATTCATCAGATCAAGAACTTCAGTTCATTACAAGGCTGATTTTCAAAATCATCTCAGCTATTTGCCACCGATTGAAGTC
This sequence comes from Triticum aestivum, assembly GCF_018294505.1. NCBI lineage: Eukaryota > Viridiplantae > Streptophyta > Magnoliopsida > Poales > Poaceae > Triticum > Triticum aestivum. Next base: position 274,415,915 of record NC_057801.1, read on the forward strand.
CTCAAACAGACTATTTCCTCAGCTGATGAGAAGGGCAAGGCTACAATTATTGATGAAGGCACTCGTCCTTTGAATGGACAATTTAGAAAGGCATCATCCTACTCTACAAATGATGACTATGCCACTAATGACACTGCTGCAATTGCTTAAAAGCAAAATACTCAGGCCACCGCTCCACGTGTGATGACAGATCGTGAGTTGCTCCTAAGTCTTCATCAGAAGGTGGATAGAAATCACAAGTGGGTCAAGCGTCAGTTTGGTGCAGTTCTTCAGAACATGGTTGTCACTCAAAACTCTGTGAAGAAGAATCACTATTATCTACATCAAGTCTTCGGCCACACCTAGGCTATTCTCTCACACATCTACACTGATGATGAACTCAAGGATATGAACTTCCAATAGGACTTTGACTAGTCTCAGCCACCTTCGAAGAAATTCAAGAAGGTCAAAGTTCCTCAGCTAGTCGTCGGCTCATATTCTTCATCGCGTGAGACGGACGAAGCCAAAGATTTGGACGACACTGAGGCAGGCCCTACAACAATGGATGACCCCAACAACGTTGGCGCTCCTCCATCAACATCATGATGATATTCTTCATGGGCACTAGTCCTCACTTTTCGTCCCTTTTGGTCATTCGATGACAAAGGGGGAGAAATTTGAGTTAGTCCTCAAGCGGGTCTACTATATGGGCATTTTTTTGCTAAGTTACAACTCTTGTTCTTCTGAAGTATTTGATTTGCCGAGTTGTAAACTTAAAGTCCTGTGGTGGTCTGATACTTTTGACTACTTTATGCATGCTTAATTCCTCAAGTACTTAATGCACGCTTGCTGAATTGTATCATACACCATATTTCATCATGCATTTCCAATTCTTCATATTGTATGTCAAATGCGTGTATGAATTACAAGATATAGGGGGAGATCTCCATGATTTTACTCTTCAATGTGCATTGCTTTTTGAGAGCAAATTCCTCACACATGCACATCTTCAAGGGGAATTCTTCTATATCTTGCAATCAAATTCCTCAATATTTAGCACCTTCAATTGATATGTTTATCCCTGTTGAAAACTTACCTATTTGTCATCAGTCACCAAAAGAGGGAGATTGTAAGTGCATCTAGTGCCCCTTAGTGATTTTGGTGTATTGAAGACTTATAGGTTAAGGGACTAATATGTTTGTGAGTGTACACAAACTCTATAAGTCGATGAGGAGTTTGATATTTATGATGAAAGTCGACCCCTAAAAATGTATATCTTCACCTGAAGACTTTGGTTCTACTGAAGATTTTCAAGTGAAGAAATTGGTGTGATCTTGAAGACTTGGATATTCATGCGAGGATTATGTAGCGTGAAGACTTGTGTTTTCGTAGTTTCGTATTATCTTTCTTGAGTCATAGGAAACACCGTACTGTTAAAGGGGGTCGAGGTAATACTAAGGAAACTGATTTCCAGGTGATTCTCATCTCAAAATCCTACACCTACCCAATCCTTTCGAGTGAAGCCATTGGAAATCTCACATCAGTTCAGTCAATTGCTTCAGTGACAGAGACGAAGATCTTCTGGTCTCTGAGGAATTTGTTCTGACTGAGGAGTTAGGAATTCGCCAGTGCGGAGTGCCTACACAGTGAGGAACATGATAGCCCTGAGAAAATTGAACCTCATACTTCCGACCGTTGCTGCTATGCGCCAGCTGTCCAAAATATCTAACCACCTAATGGTCATATCATTCAAGGGCATTTATGTCTTATCATGTCGGGTTGTGATACGTCTCCAACGTATCTATAATTTTTTATTATTACATGTTGTTTTATTATCAATCTTGGATGTTTTATAATCATTTTATAGTCATTTTATATCATTTTTTTGGTACTAACCTATTTTCATAGTGCCAAGTGCCAGTTGTTGTTTTCTGCATGTTTTTTACATCGCAGGAAATCAATATCAGACGAAGTCCAAATGCCACACCACTTTACGATGATTTTTTATGGACCAAAAGGAAGAAGATGGGCCCTGTTTGCACCTGGGGGAGTCCCGAGGAGGTGACAACCCACCAGGGCGTGCCCGGAGGCCTAGGCGCGCCCTGGTGGGTTGTGTGTTGGAAATATGCCCTAGAGGTAATAATAAAATGGTTATTATTGTATTTCCTTGTTCATGATAATTGTCTATTGTTCATGCTATAATTGTATTAACTGGAAACCGTAATACATGTGTGAATACATAGACCACAACATGTCCCTAGTGAGCCTCTAGTTGACTAGCTCGTTGATCAATAGATGGTTATGGTTTCCCGACCATGGACATTGGATGTCATTGATAACAGGATCACATATTTAGGAGAATGATGTGATGGACAAGACCCAATCCTAAGCTTAGCACAAGATTGTGTAGTTCGTTTGCTAAAAGCTTTTCTAATGTCAAGTATCATTTCCTTAGACCATGAGATTGTGCAAATCCCGGATACCATAGGAATGCTTTTGATGTGCCAAACGTCACAACATAACTGGATGGCTATAAAGGTGCACTACGGGTATCTCCAAAAGTGTCTGTTGGGTTGGCACGAATCGAGACTGGGATTTGTCACTCCGTGTGACAGAGAGGTATCTCTGGGCCCACTCGGTAATGCATCATCATAATGAGCTCAATGTGACTAGTAGTTAGTCATGGGATCATGCATTACGGAACGAGTAAAGTGACTTGCCGGTAACGAGATTGAACGAGGTATTGGGATACCGATGATCGAATCTCGGGCAAGTAATGTACCGATTGACAAAGGAACAGGATCATATCCCGAAGGGATAAGATCAAGATCCCTAAAAAGGGGGAATAACAATCGGTGGGGAAGGAAATGATGGGATTTCTTTCCTCCCACCTTTGCCAACGCCCCAATGGACTTGGAGGGCAAGAAACCAGCCCCTCCACCCCTATATATAGTAGGGAGGCGCATGGGAGCTTCACCCTTGCCCCTGGCGCATCCCTCCCCCTCTCCAACTCCACCTCCTCCTCAGTAGTGTTTGGCGAAGCCTTGCCGGAGAACTGCAAGTTCCACCACCACGCCGTCATGCTGCCAGAGCTCTCCCTCAACTTCTCCTCTCCCCTTGCTGGATCAAGAAGGAGGATACGTCCCCGGGATGTACATGTGTTGAACGCGGAGGCGCCATCTGTTCGGCGTTAGATCGGATCTTCTGCGATTTGAATCGCCACGAGTACGACTCCCTTATCCGCGTTCTTGTAACGCTTCCGCATCACGATCTTGAAGGGTATGAAGATACACTCATCCTCTCCCTCTCTTTTTGCTAGAATCTCCATAGATTGATCTTGGTGATGCATAGACAATTTTAAATTATTGCTACGTTCCCCAACAATGGCATCATGAGCTAGGTCTATTGCATAGATTCTATGCACGAGTAGAACACAAGTTGTTGTGGGCGTCGATTTTGTAAATTTACTTGCCGGTACTAGTCTTATCTTGATTCGGGGCATCGTGGGATGAAGCGGCCCGAACCGAACTTACACGTACGCTTACGTGAGACAGGTTCCATTGACTGACATGCACTAGTTGCATAAGGTGGCTAGTGGGTGTCTGTCTCTCCCACTTTAGTCGGATCGGATTCGATGAAAAGGCTCCTTATGAAGGGTAAATAGCAATTGGCATATCACATTGTGGTTTTGGCGTAGGTAAGAAACGTTCTTGCTAGAAACCTATAGCAGCCACGTAAAAACTTGCAACAATAATTAGAGGACGTCTAACTTGTTCTTGCAGCATATGTCTTGTGATGTGATATGGCCAAAAGGATGTGATGAATGATATATATGTGATGTATGAGATTGATCATGTTCTTGTAATAGGAATCACGACTTACATGTCGATGAGTATGACAACCGGCAGGAGCCGTAGGAGTTGTTGTAATCTATTGTATGACTTGCGTGTCATTGAATAACACCATGTAATTACTTTACTTTATTGCTAAACCATTAGCCATAGTAGTAGAAGTAATAGTTGGCGAGACAACTTCATGAAGACATGATGATGGAGATCATGGTGTCATGCCGGTGACGATGATGATCATGGCGCCCCGAAGATGGAGATCAAAAGGAGCAAAATTATATTGGCCATATCATGTCACTATTTGATTGCATGTGATGTTTATCATGTTTTTACATCTTATTTGCTTAGAACAACGGTAGCATAAATAAGATGATCCCTCGCTAAAATTTGAAGAAAGTATTCCCCCTAACTATGCACCGTTGCGAAGGTTCGTTGTTTCGAAGCACCACGTGATGATCGGGTGTGATAGATTCTAACATTCAAATACAACAGGTGTAAGCCTGATTTACAAAAGCAAAACACTTAGGTTGACTTGACGAGCCTAGCATGTACAGACATGGCCTCGGAACACAAGAGACCAAAAGGTCAAACATGAGTCGTATAGAAGATACGATCAACATGAAGATGTTCACCGATGATGACTAGTCCGTGTCACGTGATGATCGGACACGGCCTAGTTGACTCGGATCATGTATCACTTAGATGACTAGAGGGATGTCCATCTGAGTGGGAGTTCATTAAATTAGATGAACTTAATTATCATGAACATAGTCAAAAGGTCTTTGCAAATTATGTCGTAACTTGCGCTTTAGTTCTACTGTTTTAGATATGTTCCTAGAGAAAATTTAGTTGAAAGTTGATAGTAGCAATTATGCGGACAGGGTCCGTAAACTGAGGATTGTCCTCATTGCTGCACAGAAGGCTCATGTCCTTAATGCACCGCTCGGTGTGCCGAACCTCGAGTGTCATCTGTGGATGTTGCGAACATCTGACATACACGTTTTGATGACTACGTGATAGTTCAGTGTGTAATGTTAAACGATTTAGAATTGAGGCACCGAAGACATTTCTGAAACATCACAAAACATATGAGGTGTTCCAAAGACTGAAATTGGGATTTCAGACTAGTGCCCACGTCAAGAGGTATGAGACCTCTGACAAGTTTCTTAAGCCTGCATAAGGGAGAAAATCTCAATCATTGAGCATGTGCTCATATTGTCTAAGTACTACAATCGCTTGAATCGAGTGGGAGTTAATCTTCCAGATGAGACAGTGATGGTTCTCCATAGTCACTGCCACCAAGCTATTAGAGCTTCGTGATGAACTATAACATATCAGGGATAGACATGATGATCCTTGAGCAATTCGCGATGTTTGACACCGCGAAAGTAGAAATCAAGTAGGAGCATCAATTGTTGATGGTTAGTAAAACCACTAGTTTTCAAGAAGGGCAAGGGAAAGAAGGGATACTTCATGAAACGACAAATCAGTTGCTGCTCTAGTGAAGAAACCCAAGGTTGAACCCAAACCCGAGACTAAGTGCTTCTGAAATGAGGGGAACGGTCACTGAAGCAGAAATACCCTAGATACTTGGTAGATGAGAAGGCTGGCAAGGTCGACAGAAGTATATTGGATATACATTATACTAATGTGTACTTCACTAGTACTCCTAGTAGCACCAGGGTATTAGATACCGGTTCAGTTGCTAAGTGTTAGTAACTCGAAATAAAAGTTGTGGAATAAACGGAGACTAGCTAAAGGTGAGATGACGAGATGTGTTGGAAGTGTTTCCAAGGTTGATGTGATCAAGCATCGCATGCTCCCTCTACCATCGAGATTGCTGTTAAACCTAAGTAATTGTTATTTGGTGTTTGCGTTGAGCAGAGACATGATTGGATTATGTTTATCGCAATACGGTTATTCATTTAAGGAGAATAATGGTTACTCTGTTTATTTGAATAATACCTTTAATGGTCTTGCACCTAAAATGAATGGTTTATTGAATCTCGATCGTAGTGATACACATGTTCATGCCAAAATATATAAGATAGTAATGATAGTACCACATACTTCTGGCACTGCCATTTGAGTCATATTGGTATAAAACGCATGAAGAAGCTGCATGTTGATGGATCTTTGGACTCACTCATTTTTGAAAAGATTGAGACATGTGAACCATGTCTATTGGTATATATGCATGAGGAAACTCCATACAGATGGATCGTTTGGACTCACTTGATTTTGAATCACTTGAGACATGCAAATCATACCACATGGGCAAGATGACTGAAAGGCCTCGTTTTCAGTAAGATGGAACAAGAAAGCAACTTGTTGGAAGTAATACTTTTTGATGTGTGCAGTCCAATGAGTGCTAAGGCACGCAGTGGATATCATTATGTTCTTACTTCATAGATGATTTGAGTAGATGTTGAGTATATTTACTTGATGAAACACAAGTCTGAATTATTGAAAGGTTCAAATAGTTTCAGAGTGAAGTTGAAGATCGTCGTGACAAGAGGATAAAATGTCTATGATATGATCATAGAGATGAGTATCTGAGTTATGAGTTTGGTATACAATTAAGACATTGTGGAAATTGTTTCACAACTAATACCGCCTATAACACCATAGTGTGATGGTGTGTCCGAACATCATAGCTGCACCCTATTGGATATGGTGCATACCATGATGTCTCTTATTGAATTATAACTATCGTTTATGGGTTAGGCATTAGAGACAACCGCATTCACTTCAAATAGGGCACCACGTAATTCCATTGAGATGACAGTGTATGAACTATGGTTTAGAGAAACCTAAGTTGTCATTTCTTAAAAATTTGGGGCTGCGAAGCTTATGTGGAAATGTTTTAACCCAAAGCAGATAAATGCATCTTCATAGGACAACCAAAACAGTTGGGCATACCTCCTATTTCAGATCCGGAAATGTTGGGGATATACCCCGCGGTATGACCCAGCCGGACTCATAATCCGGCTGGGACTTTGTAAACCGGTAAGTGTTAAACCAGCAGACAGTTAAGACAGATGGCTAAGACAGATGGTAAACCGGCGAGTGTTAAACCGGCAGAGTTAAGACAGATGGTAGCACCGGCAGGTGTTAAGACAATCATAACCTGGCAGACCATGTTAAAGCGGCATACAATGTTAAACCGGCAGACAATGTTAAACCGGTAGACAATGTTAAACCGGCAGACGTTAAGAAGCCCAGGAAAGGAAGTCAAAATAGTTTAAGTCTTAGTCCGAGATGGACTCTACATGTAACCCGCCCCTTCAACTTATATAAGGAGGGGCAGGGCTCCCCAAAGAGGGACAAGCAAGAAACAATCTCTAGGGCTAGACACAACTGAAGGAGAGCCGGTTTACGGCGACTCCCTCGTGATGATAATGAGATCTAGCCTCAAACAGCATGTAGGGTTTTTACCGGATGATGTTTCCCGGGGCCCGAAGCTGTCTAAACCCTTGTCTTGTGTTGCGTCTCTCGATTCCGCTCAACCCCTCTCAAGCTACCACATAGATGTGTTGGCCTCGCGACTAAGTCCTCACACTAAGGACATCTGACGTGTTAATTCCACGACAGTTGGCACCCACCGTGGGGCTTGCGCACGGTGGTGTTGAGTTCTTGAAGGGATCTCATCTAGGGATCGACGAGCTCGTGATTTCGCCGGATGAGAAAGAACCGACAAATTTGTTATTTTGTGATCAGGAACATGATTAAGTTTGGAGCCGGTAGTACATGGTTTGAGATCAACAGAAGCTAGGGTTCCGTGCACGCCATCGCACATGACCTATTGATCCGCCGATCTGAGTGAAGTTGACTTCCGCCGGAACGGTCGTGCAATCCGGCGAAACCGAGACTGGTTCAAAATACTTCGCTATTCAATTATTGTTTGATACGGGGGAGCCAGCGCACGATTGAGCAATCATTTACTCACGGTCCAATCAAGTCCAAATCGAAAGTTTCAGACTAGTACTACTTAAACTAGTACTATGCCATGTGAAATCCATCATCAACCATTCTTTTTTGGGAAAAGGGCCAGTACTACTTCAATACTACTACTATATCAGATGTCTTTTTCCTTGACTACTGCATCCATCCGAGGCGGAAGAAACCAAGTGCTGCTGCCAGATCATCATCACAACCTGGACTCTGCTATCGCTGCTTGCGCACCGCCTGGCCTCATGCGCTACCCCGTACCGGCTTTGCGTCGACTTACCAAGCTGCATGTGATCTGCCGTTGAACCACCATAGCCTCGCCTACAAGCTAGCCCCATCGGCCGACCTCGTTGGCTGCATCTGGCCGTGCCCGGATTCAAGCCGCCGTCCGCCTGCCGGCTGCGCGTGACCCACCCGTGCTGATTTTGCCGCACCCCGCATCCACCTTCGCGACCACGTTGTCCGCAACCCCTATCGCTTCAGCTCGCTCTGGGAAGTCTTCGGCCCGTGGTGACTCTGGCGCTTCTGCCACCCCGCACCATCTCCGCCTGACTCGCCGGGTCACGCGCGCTTCACATTGTCGTGGATCCTTCTGTTTCTTCAAGCGGGCCCCCGTGTGGTGGTCAATCACTAAGCTACTGACCCGGACGCGATTCTCCAACCCGCTGCCGAGTTGGGTCACCTCTACAATGGCCGCGAGACACCACTAGGGCCCAATTTGTTGACCCGTCGCTGTGGTTCATCGAGGGAGTCAGCAAATAATCACACTTTCTTTATTAAACCGCTTTGCCGAGTCTCCGCTTCGTGCACTACTCCGGACCTCTTCGGCAACATGACGTGCCAAGCCGTCCCCGAGTGACCAGCTTGGTATTGAATCACCGTCATTAACTCGCCTTGGCCGCTTCAACCCGCTGGCTTTAGCCGCGCCTGCAACCTGCCGGTTTGCGCTGCTCCGAGTCACGACGTCCGCGGTCCCATTAAGCCGCCGGGCTGGTTCGCTTCTGACCGGCTGCCCGCTTCACCACCTCCACAAGCGGCGCGACGGGTCACTGATTTCCATCTCCGCTGCCTCGTCCCACCGGTCGAACGTCGTTCGGGGGCCGCTATTGGCTCGCTCCCCTGATACAAACCGCCAATGTCATAACCCGCCAGCGCCCCGGCCTGACTCTGCCGCCAGATTGAGTCGGCCCTATCGCCTCCGGAATGGGGCGCCTGCCCCCTCACGCCCGCGGTGACGACCGCTTGCCAGTCGCCTCTGCCAAAGTCTCATGATTGAACAGACGCCGCCCTGCATCTGAGCCGGTCGGCCATTGCGCCTCTCTACTCGCCGATGCCGAGGATTTCTACAAATCAGCCTGCGGCCTTGGCTGTCCTCACCTTCGCCTCACGGTTCACTCCCGCCGCACAAAGCCGGCCTGCCTCCATGCCAGGATACCCCGGCCTCAGTTTGGCCTGGAGTCAACCGTGGCCCGCCTCTGCTTCGGGTTCGACCACCAAGTGACTACAACCTCCAGCGATGACTCGCCTCTATCACTGCGACTCGCCCACCGGGACGCCTCCGCAGTCTCGGCCTCCCTGGCCGTCAACCCGCCGCCGGCTTGCTGGTCTACTTCGGCAAATCAGCCGCAAGTCGCCGCCCAGGCTGCGCCTCCTCTCCACCTGTGCCCGGACGCGTCTCCCCGTCCGGCCCAGCTGGCCACCCGAGCCCCTGCCGGGTCGCCACGCTCAGGCTCCGCCTCTGCTTCGCCGCGGCGCTTCCGCGTCGCCCTTGCCTCGTCCGCGTGGCCTCGGCCTCTGTTGCCTCCAGCTCAGCCGCGCGCCTCCAGCCCCATCCGGACCACCCGGCCCCCGGCTCCCGGCCGCCCACGGCCTCGTGCTTCTGCCCGGCTCACGCCCACGCACTTCACCGCCATCTGCTCCAATCTGTGCGCCTCCACAGCTGTGCGAGGCCCCGCCAGCGCCTCCCATCCCGTTCCGGTGCCGATCCGCCTTGCGAGGGACTCCACTGTTAAATTTGCTGGGCGGCTCAGCCTCTGCCTCGCCGAATTGCATCCTTTAGGGGCGCCCCCACGTCAACTCGCTGCTGCTGCTCAGACGCGCATTGTAAGTTGCCGCTACTACGTTGAGCTACGATAGTCGGATCCTGCGAGCTGTTAGTTGACTCACTGAGAAACTTTGATTCTATCCCGTGCTGAATCGCGGAAGCATTTTTGGTTTTTGCCCCTGCTCCGGGTTACCATCGTGGTCCTCGCTTCTGCCCTCGCTTCCGCCTTGTTGACGGATCACCACAGAACTGCCAGTGCTGCGGTCCGGCAGCTGCGGTAAACCACCCGCGCCTCCATAACCGGTCCTTGGTCGCCTCCGCCTCGCCGATGCACCTTGCCAGGTCTCTTGTACCATGAGTCTCCTGCCGTGCCGAACCGACCATTGGCCGTACCTTTCCAACCAGCTGCTGTGGCACGGTGTAGACCATAAGAAAGGGATCTGCAACAAGTGGGCAAAATTAGTACATGATACAATGGACCGGCCAACGGGTTATACTCATTAAGGATTTATTCCCAGATGGTTCATTATTGCTGGCGACTCATCTTTATAATCGCCCTGTCATCGCGACTGGCTCGATAGCCCGTAAAAACATCAGGTGCTATCCTCCTTGCATATTTTATCAACATATTTTATTTGAGAACAATTACTTTGATCTGTGTATTTTTTCTATATACAGGACAATCATTCTCTATAAATATGGTTTATACCACGGGTATGGAGCACGGATTGATAATATCCCGCCTGGGATAATCCGGGACATATCACATAATGAATGGACGCGCACAATCCGCTGCCTGTACGGCCCATCAACTAGCCGGGGCATGTGATTGACTCACGTGTCCACACCGGCTTACAACACCATGGATGACTCGCCCGTCCGCTCTTGCGGCCGGTTCACGCGTCCACACCAGTTTACAACACGGAGGACAACTTGCTCGTCCGCACCGGCTTACAATGCCGCGACCGACTCATCTGTCTGTGCCACCTCTAATGTTGCGGACATATTCCCCATCCGTCTCATGCGGCCTGGTCTACATTAACATATCGGGACGCACTGGTCCGCATGAAGTTGTTTATTGAGTATGAGCAAGTCACAGCTTGGGTAGCCTGGTCTTCTTCAAATTCGGAGGCAAATTATCATTTAGCTGCCGTCTGCACTGGATGGATCGATGGACATACGCACAAATCGCTGCCACTACAGTTTGGTCCACATCAAACAACCAGTTGGGAGGAACCACTGGACGAGTTGTTGACACGGCTCATACGAGATCATTTATAATCCGCCGCAGTTACCTCAACCTTCTCTGGATTTACATCGCGTAATTAACACTGATGATATATATACTTTCTTCTATGGTCAAGTACGGAGAATGTCAAGACAACTCCTTGAGTCGTCTTATGACTCAGGGGCTACAATGATATGATTCAGTAAGTCTTGCCCGTTTCAGCAAATTCAAGTGCCCCGGGATGTTAAAGGGAAAGATAACACGGTCCCAGAGGCTACTATTATATTGATGAAAATTTAAAAGGCCGTCAGAAATATTACGGCTCACAATGATGATTCTGGTTTATAATCCGGTTTAAGAGGAATCTTTTGCAAAGCTCTGACGCTCTCAATATCCGGTTCAAAATCCCGATTCAAGAAGAATTTGTCACTTGCAAAAAGTTAAAGGTTGCTGAAGAGGACCTGCTGCCCTGATGCGCAGTTCAAACATCGGTATCCCGCCTTATTGGCTTATCATATTATTGGTTACATGGGGGCTTCAGCTAACAAAGCGGAGTTCTGTCCATTAATCCGGCTATCACGCCACAACAAAGCTTGGGAGCTTCACACCCCAAGGGGCCAAAGAGAGTCTTGTTTCTACGCACAGCTCAAACATAGGCACCCATAGAGCACAGCTCACAAAGTTACTTGGGGGCTCTTTGTGCACTGCAACAAAGAGTTTGAAAGGACCCTTGTAATCTGCTATCAAACACGGCTTGGAAGCTTGGTGTATTCACCTAAAACCCCGGGTTAACCTGCCTTCATCAAGTAAGCCACTCCTATCCAAGTAATCCTGGCATGACCCGCCAAACGTTTGACAAGTCAATCTTATACAGACCCTGAACTTGTCAAAGTTAAAACAACGATTGGTTAGTTGGAGGTCCATCTTAAAAGGCTTTGTCAAATGGTTTAACTCAGCGGCTTGGCAGCCCATGAAAAGCCTCGAATTTGGGCCTGGCAGCCCTTGAAAAGCCTCGACTACACGGTTTTATTTGCCTTTGTGAAGAATTTTCTTCTTTGATAAATTTTATGTTGAACCGGTGTCTATTGACCCGGCATGACTATCCGTCATCATATTAACCCAGTGTTCTTTAACCCGGCTCGATTTTCAACTACAAGTTGTCAGTACATAATCACTTATAATCTGGTATTTATTGACCCGGCCTGGCTTTTGACTATAAGTCGCCAGTATATATTTGGATTGCGCCATTGGAATTATGCGCTTATAAATTATTGGGTATATTATTCAAATAGCCAACATGGCTGGATTTATATTATGGTTATGAATAACCGATATTATGATTGAGGTTTTCAAAGTCGCTTCAACCCATTGGATATTATTTTATCAATGAGTGATTTATTCTACAATTGCAGGAATAGTCCCGAGTCGCTGCAGGCTTACAACCTGGCACTTGGGGGCTACATTATTCAAATATGCAAGTCTCATGTTGCTGCAAGCATGCACCATGACACTTGGGGGCTAATGCAAAGTCATTTTTTTGCTCAACTTATTAAAAACCCGACTCATCACATTATAACGAGCCGGGCCTTGGGGGCTACCAATTGCTCCTGTCAACAATTCAAGGTACAAAGCTTTTTATCCATTATATTGAAAGGTCCATTGCTCAGTTGGTAGAGCACAAGGCTCTTAACCTTCTGGACGTGGATTCAAGCCCCGTGATGGGGGCTATATCATATGATGTTATTTTCATTGAAGTATATATCAAGTCCCAGCTCAATATTATCTTACTGAGCTGGCTCTTGGGGGCTATACATCATTGCTCAAATCTACATGATTATATTTACAAAGTCCCTGCTCATTATTGCATAATGACCCGGCCCTTGGGGGCTACACTGGTTGAAGTTTTTATGAGCATCAGACAATTACAAGTCCCAGGTTGCTGCAAGCATGACAACCCGACCCTTGGGGGCTACATATGTGGAATACTCAATTCTGACTAGTGATTGAGATGAACAACCTGGATTTCTTCAAGATTGTTGAAAGGATCGATATGGTTGACTAGAGGGGGGTGAATAGGCAACTAACAATTTTTAGACTTTTCTTTAACAATTTAAACCTTGCAATGAAATAGGTTGTCTAGATGTGCAACTACGTGGACAACCTATATGATGCAAAGACAATAAGCACACAAGCAAGCAATGGATATAACTCAAGTAAGCTTGCAAAAGTAAAGGGACAAGATAACCAAGAGTGGAGCCGGTGGAGACGAGGATGTGTTACCGAAGTTCCTTCCTTTTAAGGGGAAGTACGTCTCCGTTAGAGCGGTGTGGAGGCACAATGCTCCCCAAGAAGCCACTAGGGCCACCGTAATCTCCTCACGCCCTCACACAATGCGAGATGCCGTGATTCCACTATTGGAGCCCTTGAAGGCGGCAACCGGACCTTTACAAACAAGATTGGGGCTATCTCCACAACACTTGGAGGCTCCCAACAACACCATGAAGCTTCACCACAATGGAGTATGGCTTCGAGGTGACCTCAACCGTCTAGGGTGCTCAACACCCAAGAGTAACAAGATCCGCTAGGGATAAGTGGGGGGAATCAAATTTCTCTTGGTGGAAGTGTAGATCTAGGCCTTCTCAACCAATCCCGAGCAAATCAACAAGTTTGATTGGCTAGGGAGAGAGATCGGGTGAAAATGGAGCTTGGAGCAACAATGGAGCTTTGGGGGAATGAGGTAGGTCAACTTTGGGGAAGAAGACCCCTTTATATAGTGGGGGGAACAAACCAACCGTTATCCCACTCACAAGCCCCGCACAGAGCGGTACTACCGCTAGGGAAGGGCGGTACTACCACTCCGGGCGGTACAACCGCTCAACCCAGCGGTACTGCCGCGCTGCCAGGGCCCTGACCCCAGGGCGGTACTACCTCTAGGGAAGAGCGGTACTACCGCTTAGGGCGGTACTACCGCTCCTACTACCTCCCTTAGTGCCGCAAAACCCGACACAAAAAACTTCGTTCGAGAATCGAGGCGGAAGTAGCCCAGACGCACAGCGGTACTACGGCCGAAAACCCCAAGCGGTACTACCGTTCGGAGAGCGGTACTACCGCTTGGAGCGGTACTACCGCTCTGAGAGCGGTACTACCGCTGGGGAGCTTCGGCGGTACTACCGCTGTGGGTCGCGGTACTACCACTGCGGCAGAGCAAAGCATGGCAAGGGGAAAACGGCAGCTCCAGAGAGGCGGAAGGAAAGACGACGGGTGTGATAAGGATGTGTATGTGTGATTCCACCCAAGTCTTAGCAAAGCGGATCCCCTCTTGATAGTACGGTGACTCCTACGAAACTAGTCCACCAACAATTAAACGAAGGAGCTACACCGTCTTGAATACAACACCGAGGGGAGGAAATCGTCTCGTGCCAATGGATGAATCTCTGAAAGAACTAAACGCACACGATTAGTCCGCACAAGCATTGTCATCAATCACCAAAACATCTTGGGGATAAATATGCCCTTACAATCTCCCCCCTTTTGGTGGATTGATGACAATACGGGATTTGCACAATAAGATAGATATAGGATAAGCGCAAAAACACAACCGTCCTAAAATGTAGAAGGGCTCCCCCTGGATGTGTGCTACGAAAAGTGCTTTGGACTGCACGGCACAGATGCCAGGATCAATGCTCCCCCTATATTTTAGAGACCAACTACCTAAGCAAGATATATGAGAGCAACATATAGATAACAGGATAAGCATGCAACTCATGAGCTAGATAGACATAGATAATGATACTGGAAAGGTAAGGTAGCATATGTCTCACACCATATGACTCGAGCTTAGGTCTCAAAGACAGAACCAGAACTTAGGTCTCACTGACACAAACCAAATAAAGCAACAAGCGAAAACACAAACACAGAAGACGGAGACACAAAGCACAAATCCCTAAACTCTCTCCCCCTTTGGCATCAAGACACCAAAAAGGAGAGGGAGTGCTGCTACGGCTCCAGGTGAAGGCAAACGAGGGACACCCATCAGATCTCAGAGGGATCATCTGTGCTACCATCGTTAGCCAGGAAGTGCTCAGCATCAGAATCAGTCCAAGGGCAGTGCTGCTGAATCCACTCCTCCTCCTCGGTAAGCTGATCCTCAGAACCACTAATCACAATAGCACCCATCTGACGCATGAGCTCCTTATGGCGACCTCGGGCCTTCTTCTCAGCCACATGAGTCATGTACTGACCGTGAGACTCCATGCAGAACAGCTTCTTTACCTTGATCTTGAGCTTCTTGGCCCAAGAGGGCTCTGCCTCAGAAGGCACGTAGTCATCATCTTCATCCTCAGCCTCAGCCCCAATCTCCTCCTCAGTCTCCATGGTAGCAGCAGGTGAAGGAACTCCAATCCTAGGGGCCTGAGTGCCCCAGTTATCCTTCTTCCTCAGACGCTTGACATCGTGAGAAACCAACTCTCCAATTTCCAGCACCACCTTGGGATAGACACAATCCCAGGCCTTCTCAATGAGCAGCATAATGAACGGACCATAAATCGGGCACTTGCGCTCGGAGATAGCAGAAACCAGCTCAGACCACATAACATGAGAGATATCCAAGGACTCTGCAGTGTTCTGCCCCTTCTCCCGTTGACAGAAGAGAAGCATGTCCACGAGATAAGAGTGAACCTTGTCCAGATTCCTGATGCGAGGGAAAAGAGTCTCTCTGAAGATACGGTGAAGAATATCCAGATAGGCAGGCAGCTCATAGGTTTCCTTCTTCGTCTCAGGGTTGATCCTCGGAGTGCAGTAGGGCCACAGAGTTTGCTTGTGAGTGGCATTGGCGCGACGGTGGGTGCGAAAGCCGACAGGAGACTCAAGACCTAGATCTTCCACCCCAATCAACTGCATGAAAGCTTTCCATTTGACTGAAAGCAACTTGCCATTTGTCAACCAAGTCAGTGTCCTATCCTCATCAATCCCAAGGTGAACCGTGGCATAGAATTGGGCCACAATATCAGCATCATAGTCCTTGTTGAATTGCATGATCCCGAGAATGTTTAGCTGAGTGCACATCTGAAGAGCTTCACCAAAGTAGTCAGGATCGTTCTCCATATGCTCCGTGTCGATGGAGTGCACGTTGACATAGAGATTCTTCTTGGCTTTGAGGACATCAAAGAAGATGGCAAACTGGAACCTGTTCCAGAACAGACGGTTGACCAAAGTGGGATCTTGGTCGATCTCATACGGGTTGCGGCGACGCCTTGCCCAGAACTCCTTGGGCGGCATTTCTGGCATGGTTTTGCCAGACTTTGGCTTGACTCTAGGCTTCTTCCGCAATTGAGGAGGTGGTGGAGCACTAGAAGATCCTCCGGCAGGCTCAGAGGGCTCAGTGGTGCGGTAGCGCTTGGACGAGGCACGACCGGGGTTGACACGACGAGCCTGATGCTGAGGAACCTCATCACCTGGAACCACACACACAAACACGCAAACAACCAGAAAGAACGAGTGTAAGCCACAAACACAAATAAAGAGGATCACTGAGAGGTAGGAGTATGATGGAAACTGGTAGAAGGGCGGTAGTACCGCTTCAAGCGGTAGTACCGCTCTGGAGAGAGCGGTAGTACCGCTCTGAGCGGTAGTACCGCTCTAGGAGAGCGGTAGTACCGCTCGAGGCGGGGAAACAACAGTTTCCTACTGCCGTGGTCAGATCCGGTACTACCGTCCTACCAAATTCAAAAATACTCCAACCAAACACTAATCCAAACTGTCTAGAAGCACTCTCCATCCTACTCAAGCCTAGATCTGGACAAAAATCTAGAGATGCAACTGCTATTGCCCCTGAAACGCTAGATTGGAAATCTAGACAAAAGGAAATAGGGAATGGGGGCAATACCGGCATCCATGGCAAGAGGACAAGGTGGGGATCGATTCCACCAAAGGAAACGGAGAGGAGCGCCCCGAAGAGGGAGATCCGCCGGAGCCCTCCCGTGGCGCCGGTTGCTAAGGAGAGAGACGAACAGGGCGAAGGGGGCGAGCGAATGGGTATGGGGGAGAAGAAACTCCCCCTGCCCCCGATATGACCCCCTGCCCGCGCCTCACAGCGGTAGTACCGCGCTGGAGGGCGGTAGTACCGCTAGGAGCGGTAGTACTGTGCTAGAGGGCGGTAGTACCGCTAGGAGCGGTAGTACCGCTCGCCACCAGCGGTAGTACCGCTTCAGCAACCACAAGGCTTCTAGACCAACGGCTAACGCTCAAAAAAAACGGAAAGCAAGGCCAAAGGAACAAGAGGACCGACGCGGCAACACACACACACACACAACTGAACAGAAACCACTCAAACACACACAACCACACGAAACAGAGCGAGCTCTGGCCTCTCTCAGGAGAGGGCGGTGGCCGGATCCACCTATGTTTGAGTCAATTGGTATGGCACCGTGAAGAATTATCCTTGGGCCCTTGACCAAAACTCGTCTTTGAGGCACAAGTACCATCAAAAATGGCTAATGTGAAAGAGTTGATCGTTTTATGCATAATGGGGGGAGGGAAAGTTCATTGAGAGAACAACACTCCCCCTATGTTCATGCCTACATCTAAGCTAGACACCAAGTTGAGTGGGGTGGGGTGTGCAAGGGTTCAAGTCACATTGCTCGAATCAATGATATTTAGCTCATGCCTTAACTCGCGAAATCTTGCTTCATCCAAGGGCTTCGTGAAAATATCTGCAAGGTTATCATGAGTGTTGACATACTTGAGCTCGATCTCTCCTCGCCTAATGTGATCCCGGATGAAATGATACCGAATCTCAATGTGCTTCGTCTTGAAGTGTTGCACCGGGTTGAGAGAAATCTTGATGGCACTTTCGTTGTCACACCAAAGAGGCACTTTGTCACAAATGACACCGTATTCCTTTAAAGTTTGCATCATCCATAGGAGTTGTGCACAACAACTACCGGCCGCCACATATTCAGCTTCGGTGGACGAGAGAGATACACAACTTTGCTTTTTGGAAGACCAACTCACCAAAGAGCACCCAAGAAACTGGCACCCTCCAGAAGTGGACTTCCTATCCACTTTGTCTCCCGCTCAATCGGAATCCGTAAATCCTTCAAGCTTGAAGTTTGCCCCTCTTGGGTACCATAAGCCAAAGTTTGGGGTATGAGCCAAATATCGAAAGATTCGCTTGACCGCCACATAGTGACTTTCCTTCGGTGCAGCTTGAAACCGTGCACACATCCCCACACTCAACATGATATCCGGTCTAGATGCACAAAGGTAAAGCAAGGAGCCAATCATGGAGCGATATACCTTTTGATCCACCGCTTTACCATTGGGATCAATGTCAAGTTGGCACTTGGTGGTCATTGGAGTAGAGGCTGGCTTGACATCACTTAACTTGAATCTCTTGAGCATGTCTTGAGTGTATTTGGCTTGGTTGATCAAGGTACCTTCTCTTCTTTGTTTGATATCAAAACCAAGGAAGAACTTCAACTCTCCCATCGAAGACATCTTGAACTTAGAGGTCATGAGAGCAGCAAATTCTTCATTGAAAGCTTTATTAGGGGAACCAAAGATAATGTCATCAACATATAGTTGGCATACAGAAAACTCCCCTTTGACCTTCTTAGTAAAAAGAGTGGGATCGATTAGCCCCACTTCAAATCCACGATCTTGTAACAACTCGGTAAGGTGGTCATACCACGCACGTGGGGCTTGTTTAAGGCCATAGAGCGCCTTATCGAGTTGATACACATGATCCGGGAAGAAGGGATCCTCGAACCCGGGGGGTTGCTTGACATAGACCAACTCATTAATAGGACCATTAAGAAAAGCACTTTTAACATCCATTTGTTGCAACTTAAAGTTTTGATGGGAAGCATAAGCAATCAACAAACGAATGGATTCAAGGCGAGCAACGGGAGCAAAGGTTTCATCGTAGTCGATACCCTCGACTTGGGAGTAGCCTTGTGCTACCAATCTTGCCTTGTTGCGAATGATGTTCCCATGAGCATCTTGCTTGTTCTTGAAGATGCACTTGGTTCCAATGATGTTATGGTTCCCGGAAGGCCTTGGCACCAACCTCCACACCTTGTTGTACTCGAAGTTGTTGAGTTCTTCATGCATGGCATTGAGCCAATCCGAGTCTTCGAGCGCCTCATAGACCTTATGGGGTTCAACACAAGAGACAAACGCGTGATGTTCACAATAGTTTGATAATTGTCTATGAGTGCTTATCCCCTTTCTTAGGCTTCCAACCACATTCTCCATGAGATGACCTTTGGTGGTGAGTTTGGAAGCAATCTTCGCGGCACGATGCTCCAATTCCTCCTCGGATGTCGAAGGTGGAGGGTTCACTTGATCATCTTGAGCGTCGTCATGAGCTTGTTCTTGATCTTGAGCTTGCTCATGATCTTGAACTTGCTCGAGGGGAAGAACTTGACCTTGGGCATCATGTGGAGGTTCACCACCATCTTGTGATTGATCTTGCCCTTGGTCTTGTTCCCGAGGTTGAGGGCCTTCACTTTGTTCTTCGAAAGCGTGTGGGTCTTGAGTAGGTGAAGGCTCCACCAAGGTGGAGCATTGTCCTTCTCCTTCGGCCACAAGGGGTTCCTCAATGGGTAGGATATGACCAATACCCATTCTTCTTATGGCTTGGGGAGGAATTTCATCACCTACATCACAAGTACCACTTTGCTCCACTTGGGAGCCGTTATTTTCATCAAACTCTACGTTACACGTCTCCTCAATGAGTCCGTTGGACTTGTTGAGAACACGGTAAGCATGAGAGTTTTTAGCATAACCAACAAATATGCCCTCATGAGCTCTAGCCTCGAATTTAGACAAACGAACACCTTTCTTGAGAATGAAACACTTACACCCAAACACCCGGAAGTACTTGAGATTGGGCTTGTTCCCGGTGAGTATCTCATATGGAGTCTTGTTCAAGCCTTTGCGGAGATAGAGCCGATTGGATGCATGACAAGATGTGTTGATGGCTTTGGCCCAAAAGTTGTATGGAGACTTGAACTCCGCCATCATGGTCCTTGCCGCATCCATCAACGTTTGGTTATTCCTCTCCGCAACACCATTTTGTTGAGGGGTATATGGTGCAGAATATTGATGCTTGATCCCTTCATCACTAAGAAACTCATCCAAGGTGTAGTTCTTGAACTCGGTGCCGTTGTCACTTCTTATTGTCAGAATGTTTGCATTATGTTGATGTTGAGCTTCATTTGCAAAGTCGATGACGGTTTGTTGAGTCTCACTCTTCCTCTTGAAGAAGTATACCCAAGTGTATCTTGAATAATCATCCACAATCACCAAGCAATACTTTCTACCCCCAAGACTGTCAAAGGATGGAGGCCCGAAGAGGTCCATGTGCAGGAGCTCCAAGGGTCTCTTCGAGTAGATGATAGTCGTGGGAGGGTGAGCCGTCTCATGAAGCTTTCCTTCGATACAAGCACTGCAAACACGATCTTTGGCAAAACTAACATTCGTTAGTCCATGAACATGGTCCCCCTTGAGAAGACTTTGCAAAGATCTCATATTGACGTGGGCTAAACGGCGACGCCAAAGCCATCCCACATCAACTTTAGCCATTAGGCATGTCGCGGTCTTAGTGGGTTGCTCCGAAAAGTTAATCACATAGAGACCATTCTCGACATGCCCAACAAAGGCTACTTTAAGAGTCTTGCTCCACAAGAGGGCCACAGTATCAATATCAAAGAACGTGGCAATGCCCATGAGTGCGAGTTGACAAACGGAAAGTAAATTGAATGCAAGGGACTCAACAAGCATGACTTTCTTGATCGTTAGATCATGAGAAATGACAACCTTGCCAAGACCCAATACCTTAGAATGTGAGGCATCACCCCATTCGACATTGGTGGGCATAGATGGGATCTTGTGCACGTCCACCACCAAGTCCTTGCTCCCGGTCATATGATTTGTTGCTCCACTATCGAGCAACCATGATCCCCCACTGGAAGCAAACACCTACAAGAGATCAATGCTTGGTTTTAGGTACCCATCGAGTAATGGGTCCTTTGATGTTAGTAACAAGGGTCTTAGGAACCCAAATAGACCATTCAATGTACTCATAAGGAGAACCAACAAATTTAGCATAAACATGCCCATCACTAGCACGGCACAACACATAAGAGGGGATAAAGTCGCCGGCTTTGTTGGGAGAGATGGCTTTGCGCTCTTTGGCATCACCACTCTTCCCATTGTTCTTCTTATCCTTAGGAGCACCTTCTACCTCCTTCACAAAGGTTTTCTTGAGCGGAGGAGGTCGATTGGTCTTGCTCCTCTTCTCAATGTTCTTCTTCTTGTTCTTGGACTTGGGTGAGAACCCAACTCCCTCCTTGCCCACAACTTCCTTTTGATTTCTCAAAAGGTCATTTAGGTTCTTCTCGCCTTGTATGCATGACACAAGACCTTTCTCGAGTTGTTCCTTCAACTTGGCATTCTCCTCCACAAGATGCACATGCTCACAACATGGGTTAGTAGCATTTGCATTATCAATTAAGACCATGTGAGGAAATGTGGCCTTTTCCTTGGTAAGCTTAACTTGGAGTTGAGCATGAGACTCCTTGAGGTTTGCATGAGCACATTTCAAGACCTTATGGGCCTTGTCAAGTACATCAAACTCCTCCTTGAGTCTAGCATGATCAACCCCAAGTTTAGCCTTCTCAGAAGTTAGAACACGAGACACAATAAGAGCATGATCAAGATCTTTCTTTAATTTGGCATGGTCATCGTTGTGTGACTTCTCAAGAGCCAAACGATGCCCATGCTCTTTAGCAAGATCATTAGATAGATCCGATATCTCATCGGTGTAATCACGACTATGACCTTCCATCTTAGAGATGGTTTCTTCGTGAGCCTCTATCATGTCATTGGCTTCACCAAGTTGTTCCAAGAGAGCAACGAAGTGCTTCTTGGATTTGCCTTTGAGCTTACTCATAAAAGACTCAAACTCATTCACTTCTTCATTAGACCCATCATGTTCATTAATGCAATCCTCCATGGAGGGATTAGTAATGATGGTGGTTTTAATGTTGGGGGTTACCTTGTTTGAAGCTTTAGCCATGAGGCATTTGGCGGTGATGTTTTCGTTGGGTGAATCAAAGAGAGACACCCGGGGAGTAGTAGCAATGGCAACGGATGCCATGGCCATTGCTTCTTCATTTTCATCATCATCGCCATCCTCTTGGTATTCTTCTTGAACCACCAACCCACGAGTGGGAGTCTTCTTGGTGAAGTTGTTCTTGTTGGGGAAGGACTTGGCTTTGTCTTTTCGGATGAACTTGCCACCATTATCTTCCCGCTTCTCGTAAGGACAATCCGCAACGAAATGGCTCACATTGCCACAGTTGAAGCAAGTTCTAACTCGTTGCTTGCCCTTTACGCCACTTGAGTTGTTCTTGTTGAAGTTGGGACTTGAATTCTTCTTGCTCCCAAATTGTCTTGAAGCAAGGGCCATGTGCTCATGGTAATCAAATTTGGTGTCTTCGGAGTTGCTTTCCTCATCTTCCACTTCTTCCTCTTCTTCCATAATAACCTTGGCCTTCAGAGCAAGGTTGGGCTTCTTTGCCCTTTGAGAACGGAGCACCGCATTGTCGGCGGTCTTGTCCAAAATGCTCATTGCAACGAACTCATCCAACACTTCACTTGAGGTCATGGAGTGGAAGTCCGGTCTTTGACGGATGACGAAGGACATGGCCTTGTTGTAGGGCATCATGGCCTTGAGGAACTTTCGCTTGATCCAATTGTCATCCGTGTCCTTGCTTCCATGATCTCGGAGTGCGACCATGAGTTTGGTCACTCTTCGAAAGAGCTCACGAGGTTCTTCATCTTCTTTCATTGCAAACTCATAGGCTTCATCTTGTACCACTTCATAGTTGGAGCGTTGAATGCTAGCACTTCCTCGATAGAGACGCTCGACACATTTCCATGCTTCTTTAGCCATGACATGAGGTCGAAGATGAGGGAGATCTTCGGGAAGGATAGCATCTTGGATGATGAAGAGAGCACTCTCATTGAATTAATTGTCCACTTCTTCTCGAGGGGTGAAGTTGCTTGGGTCATGAGGATAGAAACCTTCTTCAATGATTCTCCAAAGGTTAGTATTCACATGTTTTAAATGACACTTGAAGCGATAAACCCAAGAATCAAAATCTTCATTTTCACATATTTAGGAGGAGGACCGGCATGATTCAAATGAGTAGAGGGGATCAGGCCTCTATACACTGGGGGTTCCACATTGGCAAAGATGTCGGTGCCATTTCTACCACTAGTAGAAGGACTCTTTTCATTGTTAGCTTCCCCCTTGTCGGAGGTAGCATCCGTCACCTTGTTAGTAGGATCACCCACTTTCATCGGCGAGGTAGATAGTTTAAGTCCTTCTAGAAATTCAGTAAACATGCTTTTAACCTCGGCCGTCATGGAGGTTTTCAATGTGTCTAAAGCCACATTGAATTCCTCACGTGAGACCGAGGTTCCCCCTTCGGCCGAAGACGAGATGGGATTCACACCGGAGTGTTCCTCTGCACCGTCGTTGGTGTCAACCATACTCTTCGGACGGCAAAGTCCTTAATAAAGAGACGAGGCTCTGATACCAATTGAAAGGATCAATATGGTTGACTAGAGGGGGGGTGAATAGGCAACTAACAATTTTTAGACTTTTCTTTAACAATTTAAAGCTTGCAATGAAATAGGTTGTCTAGATGTGCAACTACGTGGAAAACCTATATGATGCAAAGACAATAAGCACACAAGCAAGTAATGGATATAACTCAAGTAAGCTTGCAAAAGTAAAGGGACAAGATAACCAAGAGTGGAGCCGGTGGAGACGAGGATGTGTTACCGAAGTTCCTTCCTTTTAAGGGGAAGTACGTCTCCGTTAGAGCGGTGTGGAGGCACAATGCTCCCCAAGAAGCCACTAGGGCCACCGTAATCTCCTCACGCCCTCACACAATGCGAGATGTCGTGATTCCACTATTGGAGCCCTTGAAGGCGGCAACCGGACCTTTACAAACAAGATTGGGGCTATCTCCACAACACTTGGAGGCTCCCAACAACACCACGAAGCTTCACTACAATGGAGTATGGCTTCGAGGTGACCTCAACCGTCTAGGGTGCTCAACACCCAAGAGTAACAAGATCCGCTAGGGATAAGTGGGGGGAATCAAATTTCTCTTGGTGGAAGTGTAGATCTGGGCCTTCTCAACCAATCCCGAGCAAATCAACAAGTTTGATTGGCTAGGGAGAGAGATCGGGCGAAAATGGAGCTTGGAGCAACAATGGAGCTTTGGGGGAAAGAGGTAGGTCAACTTTGGGGAAGAAGACCCCTTTATATAGTGGGGGGAACAAACCAACCGTTATCCCACTCACCAGCCCCGCACAGAGCGGTACTACCGCTAGGGAAGGGCGGTACTACCGCTCCGGGCGGTACTACCGCTCAACCCAGCGGTACTGCCGCGCTGCCAGGGCCCTGACCCCAGGGCGGTACTACCGCTAGGGAAGAGCGGTACTACCACTTAGGGCGGCACTAATGCTCCTACTACCTCCCTTAGTGCCGCAAAACCCGACACGAAAAACTTCATTCGAGAATAGGCGGAAGTAGCCCAGATGCACAGCAATACTACGGCCGAAAACCCCAAGCGGTACTACCGTTCGGACAGTGGTACTACCGCTTGGAGCGGTACTACCGCTCTAAGAGCGGTACTACCGCTGGGGAGCTTCGGCAGTACTACCGTTGTGGGTCGTGGTACTACCGCTGGGGCAGAGCAAAGCATGGCAAGGGGAAAACGGCAGCTCCAGAGAGGCGGAAGGAAAGACGACGGGTGTGATAAGGATGTGTGCGTGTGATTCCACCCAAGTCTTACCAAAGCGGATCCCCTCTTGATAGTACCGTGACTCCTACGAAACTAGTCCACCAACAACGAAACGAAGGAGCTACACTGTCTTGAATACAACACCGAGGGGAGGAAATCGTCTCGTGCCAATGGATGAATCTCTGAAAGAACTAAACGCACACGATTAGTCCGCACAAGCATTGTCATCAATCACCAAAACATCTTGGGGATAAATATGCCCTTACAATTGTGATATTTATATTGAAGCAAGTCTTAAGCTATTGCTATGCTACCTTCTTAAGACTTGGGGGCTACAAGTGATAGGCATATAAGAGGTATATTTTCAAGCTGGATGTTAACTACAAGTAGGGCCCGGTGCTATCAATATTTATAAACCGGTGATCTTGGCAATGATAAATCGGCAAGTTCTACGTCCTTAAACCGGCTGAAGATCAGATGAGTATTTCAAGGACCAATATTGTTTTTAAGCATTGGGACCTGAATCAAAGGAGTTATTCTTCACAATATATTTTCTATGAGAAACCAATGTCAGCAAGTTGATTATGAAGCTGGTCTGTTAAACCGGATTTTCTAGAAGAAGGAAGTGGCAAGGACTTACGTATGATCAGGATCAGTTTAACATGGATAAATCCAAATTAAACTAGGGGCTAATGTCGGGGATATACCCCGCGGTATGACCCGGCCGGAGTCATAATCCGGCTGGGACTTTGTAAACCGGCAAGTGTTAAACCGGCAGACAGTTAAGACAGATGGCTAAGACAGACGGTAAACCGGCGAGTGTTAAACCGGCAGAGTTAAGACAGATGGTAGCACCGGCAGGTGTTAAGACAATCATAACCCGCTAGACCATGTTGAACCGGCAGACAATGTTAAACCAGCAGACAATGTTAAACCGGCATACATTGTTAAACCGGCAGACAATGTTAAACCGGCAGACATTAAGAAGCCCAGGAAAGGAAGTCAAAATAGTTTAAGTCTTAGTCCGAGATGAACTCTACATGTAACCCGCCCCTTCAACTTATATAAGGAGGGGCATGGCTCCCCAAAGAGGGACAAGCAAGAAACAATCTCTAGGGCTAGACACAACTGAAGGAGAGCCGGTTAACGGCGACTCCCTCGTGATGATAATGAGATCTAGCCTCAAACAGCATGTAGGGTTTTTACCGGATGATGTTTCCCAGGGCCCGAAGCTGTCTAAACCCTTGTCTTGTGTTGCGTCTCTCGATTCCGCTCAACCCCTCTCAAGCTACCACATACACTACAAAAAAAAGACACATCCGTGACATTTTGGGCTGAACAAAAAAAAATTCTGTCATACATATGACACTTCTATGACGATAATTGTGACAAAACCCGGTATCATCATAGATGTGGTGGGCTCCTACTTCTATGACAAAAAATCATGACAGAAAATGGGCTTTTCATCCTGGGCGGGCCGGAGATGCAGCTGCATGACATTCTTTGGGCCGTCCATGACGGAAAAACTGTGGTAAAAGCAAGGGGGAGGAAAATTTCAAGGAGTTGCCGGTTACGGTGGGAGGTCGGGGGCGGAGCGATGCGCGTTTCCCTCGTACAGGTACACGCGTGTGTGCGAGGCATTGGCTCTAACTGAACCCGAGTGAGGCGTTGGGCTCTAACTGAACCCGAGCGGTTGCACTGCAGGCTACACGTTACTGAACCCGAGCGATCGATCGATGGCTGTTAACTGAACCTGATGGAGCGATTCCTTCGCTACTACTGCTAACTGAAGCCGATCAATGCTGCCTCTGGGATGAACAGTGAGTGTTGCGGGGGGGGTTTGGATGAACAGTGAGCGGTGGCGTTGCCTCTGGATGAACAGGACCCCGTGGTGTGGAGGGCTGGATGAACAGTAGACGGTGGAGGGGTGGCTGTGGAGAGGTGGTTGAACATGATCCCGTGGTGTGGAGGGCTGGATGAACAGTAGACGGTGGAGGGCTGGATGAACAGTAGATGGTGGAGGGGTGGTTGAACAGTAGCCGGTGGAGTAGCGCGCGGTGGAGGCTGGATGAACAGGAGCCCGTGGAGACTGGAGGTGGTCGACGGTACCCCGTGGAAGCTGGAGGAGGTCGACGGTGGAGACGAACAGTATCCCGTGGAGTCCCGTTTTGCGGTATACCACACCCCTCCCGATGAACAGGACCCCCGTTTCGACCGTAGCGCTCCAACACAAGTCCGTTTCGTCCGTTTTGCGGTACGCCACACCCCTCCGATCAACAGGACCCCCGTTTCGACCGTAGGAGGTCCGTTTCGTCCGTTTTGTGGTACGCCACACCCCTCCCGATCAACAGGACCCCCATTTCGACCGTAGGAGGTCCGTTTCCTCCGTTTTGCGGTACGCCACACCCCACCCGATCAACAGGACCCCGTTCTAAACGTAGGAGGTCCGTTTCCTCCGTTGTGTGGTACGCCAGGCCTCATTTCCATTGTCTCTTCCGTCCAAGCCGGTTGGCTCCCACGCGTTCCGTTGCCTCCCGATGAACACGACGCATTCCATTGCCTCCCCATGAACATGACGCATTCCGTTGCCTCCCCATGAACATGAAGACGACTCTGTTTCTCCGTTCTGACCCAGCCATGTACGTATGCGCGAGTAGGCGTTCGAGACCCCGCCCGTATGTATGTACGTGGCCGTATTTTCTTTCTTGCACCCTGGCAGTTGTACGTACGTGTACATGCTACGTGAGCGCCTCTACTACGACATGTGCGCGCCTCTACTACGACACGTGCGCGCCTCTACATCGACCAGTATGTACGTACACGTTCACGACCAGGATGACAACGCTATGTACGCTTCAACCAGGTGGGTCCCGACTGTCACGCACTTCCGTGCCTGCGAAGATGTAGCTGGTGGGTCCCAGCAGTCAGGGGGCGAATCATTTTTTTTTCTTTTTTGCCCGGACGCACTTCCTTGCGTGCGAAGGTGTAGCTGGTGGGTCCCAGCAGTCAGGGGGAAACGTTTTTTCGTGAAATACGATGGCCCGTCCGGTGGGTCCCCGCTGTCAGGTGGAGGAATAATTATTTTGTGCGTAATAAGGAGGCACTTCCTTGCTGCGGCCGTGGACCCAGCTGTCAGCCTCTCCAGGTACAGTCCACGTCTGATGGAAGCCATTCCTTGACCACGTTGACCACGCCGCGCCGAGACCACCAGGGCGGTGGACGACGGCGAGACCTAGGAAGGGGGCAACACGGAGCCGGGGAAGACGCGACAGTGGATGCCCACGCGTAGAGGACTACGAAGGTTCACTGGTTCGCTGCAGTGTGAGGCTGCCGTCGGCGCAGAATAACAGGGGGTGTGGGTGAGTAGAGGGATGGCCTGGCCAGCGGTGGGAGTAGTAGGGGGCGGTGAGGCCTCCGCCGCATCACAGCCGGCCACGGGAGGCAGGAGCACGAGGCACGACCGGCTCTGGTTTGGGCGGCTGGAGCAAGAAGACCAGAGGTTGAAGAAGCACTACGACCATTGGATGGACATCGTACGGTCACTGGAGCTAGAATCGTGCATATTATTGAATAAGTTGACAAAGCCCTCCGTCCCCGTCAACTTAGTAGGCCCACAAGTCAGCATGCCACTATACTGGGTCCCAGCTAACAGGCGGAGTATTCATTTTTTATGCGTAATAAGGAGGCACTTCCTTGCGTGCGAAGATATAGCTGGTGGGTCCAAGTTGTCAGCGGCGGTAACGTTTTTCTCACGAAATACAGAGGCCCTTTCGGTGGGTCCCTGATGTTAGGTGGAGGAATCATTATTTTGCGCGTAATAAGGAGGCATTGCCTTGCGCGCGGCCATGGACCCAGCTGTCGGCCTCTCCACGTACAGTCCACTTCAGATGCATGTCGGTCGTTGACCACGTTGACCAGGCCGCGCCGAGAGCACCAGGGCGGTGGACGACGGCGAGGCCTAGGAAAGGAACGACACGAAGGCAGGGAAGACTCGGCAGTTGTACCCCACGCGGAGGGGAGTACGACTGTACGAGGGTTTACTGGTTCGTCTACCGTCGTCGGAGAATAACAGCAGGTGTGGGTGAGTAGAGGGATGGCTAGGCCGGCGATGGGAGTACGATGGGGCAGCGAGGCCTGCATGGCAGCATAGCTGGCCACAGGGAGGAGGGAGCAGGCAGTCCCGCCGGCGCTTGTTTGATCGGCTGGAGCAGGAAGAGCAGAGATTGAAGAAGCACGACGGCCGTTGGATGGACATCCAACCGTCACTGCTTGTGCGTCAACCTTTTTTTTAGGAAAGCCTCAAATCTGTGGAAAACAGCATACAACCCATCTGCCATTATTTCTAATAATTTACAGCCAATTTGCTAATTCTTAAGGTTTTTCTTGGAGCCCATATTCTTTTTGTTAGCATTACAGCCCATATTGTGGCCACGGTTAAAAAATTATACGAAATTTTGCATATTTCGGTGCGGTCCGAACTGTTTTTAATCCCAAAATTTCGACTCACATTCAAACTGATTTTAAAAATAAATGTATATCAATATAAAATCCAACAAATTCTCCACGCATAAAAATTAATGTAATTTAAAATCTCAAAATGAAAAAAAGATATTTGAAACTAATTGCTGGTTTGATGTGTTTTAAAAATGTAGAGCCCATTTCTCATTACTGATAGGCCATTTTCTTGGCCAGCCGAATGAAGCTCTCCTCGTCTTGAAAGATTTGCAGCCCAACAGGCCTGACAAAGCGACTTACTTGGCAAATCACAAAAAACCTGGGTGTGGCCTTGGACCCAGTTGTCAGCCTCTCCACGTACAATACTCTTCCGATGGAAGTCGGTCGTTGACCATATTGACCATGCCATGCCAAGAGCACCAAGGCGATGGACGACGGTGCGCACTAGGAAGGGGATGACGTGGAGCCGGGGAAGACGCGGCAGTGGATGCCCACGCGGAGAGGAGTACGAGGGTTCACTGGTTCAGCTGCGGTGTGAGGCTGCTGTCGCCGCAGAATAACAGGGGGTGTGGGTGAGTAGAGGGATACCCTAGGCCAGCGGTGGGAGTAGTAGGGGGCGGTGAGGCCTCCGCGGCATTACAGCCGGCCGCGAGAGGCAGGAGCACGCGGCACGACCGGCGCTGCTTTGGGCGGCTGGAGCAAGAAGACCATAGGTTGAAGAAGCACTATGGCCGTTGGATGGACATCGTACAGTCACTGGAGCTAGAATCGTTCATATTGACTAAGTTGACAAATCCCTCCATCCTTGTCAACTTAGTAGGCCCACAAGTCAGCCACCCACTATGGTGGGTCCCAGCTAGCACGGGGTATTCATTTTTTGGTGCGTAATAATGATGCATGTCGGTTGTTGACCACGTTGACCAGGCCACGGCGAGAGCACCAGGGCAGTGGACGACGGCGAGGCCTAGGAAGGGAATGACACGGAGGCGGGGAAGACTCGGTAGTTGTTTCCCACGAGGAGGGGAGTACGACTGTACGAGGGTTTACTAGTTCGTCTGCCGTCGCCGGAGAATAACAGCAGGTGTGGGTGAGTAGAGGGATGGCTAGGCCAGCGATGGGAGTACGGTGGGGCGGTGAGGGCTGCGCGACAGCACAGTCGGCCGCGGGGAGTAGGGAGCGGGCAGTCCCGCCGGCGCTTGTTTGAGCGGCTGGAGCAGGAAGAGCAGAGATTGAAGAAGCACGACGGCCGTTGGATGGACATCATACGGTCACTGGAGCTAGAATCGTTCATATTGACTAAGTTGACAAAGCCCTCCGTCCCCATCAACTTAGTATGCCCACAAGTCAGCCTCCCACCATGGTGGGTCCCAGCTAGCAGGGGGAGTATTCATTTTTCTGTGCGTAATAAGGAGGCACTTCCGGTGGGTCCGAGCTGACAGCGGGGAGGACGTTTTTTTCGCGAAATACGGTGGTTCGTCTGGTGTGTCCCAGCAGTCAGGGGCAAACGTTTTTTTCAAGAAATACGGTGGCCCGTCCGGTGGGTCCCAGCAGTCAGGGGGGAAATGTTTTTTCCACGAAATACTGGTGGCCCGTCCGGTGGGTCCCCGCTGTCAGGTGGAGGAATAATTATTTTGCGCGTAATAAGGAGGCACTTTCTTGCGGCTGCCGTGGACCCAGCTGTCAGCCTCTCCACGTACAGTACTCTTCCGATGGAAGTCGGTCATTGACCACATTGACCATGCCGCGCCGAGAGCACCACGGCGGTGGACGACGGTGAGGCCTAGGAAGGGGATGACGCGGAGCCGGGGAAGACGCGGCAGTGGATGCCCACACGGAGAGGAGCACGAGGGTTCACTGGTTCGGCTGCGGTGTGAGGCTACCATCGCTGCAGAATAACAGGGGGAGTGGGTGAGTGGAGGGATACCCTGGCCAGCGGTGGGAGTAGTATGGGGATGGTGAGGCCTCCGTGGCAGCACAGCCGGCCACGGGAGGCAGGAGCATGCAGCACGACCGGCGCTGCTTTGGGCGGCTGGGGCAAGAAGACCAGAGGTTGAAGAAGCACTACGGCCGTTGGATGGACATCGTTGACCACGCAGCGCCGAGAGCACCAGGGGGTGGACGACGGCGAGGCCTACGAAGGGAACGACACGGAGCTGGGGAAGACACGGCAGTGGCTGACCACGCGGTGGAGAGTACGAGGGTTGACTGGTTCGGCTGCTGTCGCCGGAAAATAACAGGAGGTGTGGGTGAGTAGAGGGATAGACAGGCCAGGGATGCGAGTATGATGGGGCCGTGAGGCATGCCCGGCAGCACTGCCAGCCACGGGAGGCGGGAGCAGGCTATTCCGACGGCACTGGTTTGGGTGGCTGGGGCAGGAAGATCAGAGACTGAAGAAGCACGATTGCCATTAGATTGACATCTAACGGTCTGACGCTGGTAGAGTCGATTGTTGACTAAGTTTCTTTTTTGCGAAACCTTGTGTACGCATGAACTTGGTAGGCCCACAAGTCAGCCTCCAAATCTGTGGCAGACAACATAAAGCCCATTTGCTATTTTTTATAATTTGCAGCCAATTTGCTAATTCTTAAGTAATTTATTACAGCCCATTTTCTGCCCAGGACCATGGTCAAAAAGTTCAACCTTATTTTGCATATTTCGGTGGAGTCCGAAGTGTTGTAATCCCGAAATGATAAACATTTTTTAAGAACTTATTGATTTGCCAAAAAAATCGTTTTGTTTTTGTGAGCAAATAAGACGTGGGACAATTGGGTTGGTTTAAGGGAAAACTAGTGGTAAAAAAATCAGCGCTGGGGGGAAAAAAACAACAAAAATAAGGATGTAAATATGAAAAGGGAATTTCATGTGTTTTCAATATAATGATACGTGTATATGAACTAGTAAAACTATAGGTAGAGATGAGAAAACGGATGTAGGACATGCGTTTCAAGAGGAAAATAGAACTGGGCTGTGTGTTTGATTCAGTAAAAAAACTGCCTGCAGATGTTGTAAGACAAAATATAACTATCGCTGGTGGGCCAGAGGCCAATAGATACCAGCTGGATCTTTGTGCCCCGTTGTCGTCATGGGCTGGGCCTGTTAAAAACAAAACCAACCATGGGCAGTGTGCAGGCCAGTTGAAACTTGCTCGACCTAAAAAAAAATATGTGCTCAATAAACGAGAGAATTCTGCAAGTACAGACTGATAACTGGGATGCAGCATGGATATTGTTTTCTATCGTGATAATAAGTGCATGCACTTGTTTCCAAAAAAATTGGAGAACTGGGAATTCGAATGGCGGGTGCTTATGCTACCCATCAAATAAAAATCAGGTGCCTGAAAATTCGTTTCGAAACAAATGATTCAGCTTTATATTCACACCGACCCTCGGCATGATGGTTGGAAGCAAATGCAAGTTCATACCAAAAGATCGTTAACAACAATACCAACTTGCGGACGACAAGGTAGTACAACTACCAATACCTAACTAATTTATAATCTTTTTACTCCTGGCCCTAGTGTTCGTCTGGTAGAAAATCTTGCAGACGACCAGTTCCCGCTCCTTCTCTTGCTCCAGGTCCCTGAGGTGGTACTGGTGCATCACCCAGTTGGTCCTCTGGTGGTCAAAGTTCTTGTTGGTGTGCAGCACCAGAACCTTTTTTGCTGCCCGTATGCCGGCCGTTG
Organism: Triticum aestivum; assembly: GCF_018294505.1. NCBI lineage: Eukaryota > Viridiplantae > Streptophyta > Magnoliopsida > Poales > Poaceae > Triticum > Triticum aestivum. Next base: position 274,448,931 of record NC_057801.1, read on the forward strand.
ACCATCACCGGCAAGGTATTGCCGGTCTTGTGCCACATCGTGTGCATGCCGCACTCCGACTGTATCTTGCGACGCGTCCACGTGCCCCTTTTGAATGCCCTGGAATTGCACTAGAAGAATTGCTTCCTTAGGCCACTCAGTGTGATACCTGCAGTATTGTGGAATACAGGTTTTAGTGTACATAGTTGGCATTTTAATAACATCTTTGGCATGTTGCAGTCACTTGTTTCACTTTTTATTAACTGTCAAATTGTAATTGCTTCACCAGGTCTGCGTCTAAAAAGAAAAATAGAGCTATAAACAAAGGAATATGTTTGTGCAAGTAGACGGCCGATCAGTGTCTTGCCTGGAAGTTTCTCAGGTTGGGTGTAGCATATGATGCGCTCGCTGTCGATGGTTGGTATGAACAAATCGATGAGAGACTGAAATCTCGCGCTGTCAGCACTCACTTTGGCCTCAAGGTGCTCGATCAGCTCCTGATCCATGGGATCGAACTTGACGCCAGCTGGCAGCACCGGCCAATCCTTCTTCGACTTGCATCGGTAATTCTAGTTATATGGTACTCAATGTATGATCAATCGACTGTTTTAAGTGAATGATGAAAGATTTCGACAGATAAGTGGTACTCCAAATCTGAAGTCCAGAATACCCGAACACGCCGCTGGGATTCTTGTGTCACCTCACACGCAGCGTGTTGTCACGTCAATTCAATGTGTGGACATGATGAATAATTTGACCGACGTATACTAGTACTGCTACTGTACTACTTACTAGTCATATTTAGTGTCACAATTTATACATAGGTTTAACTAACAAGTACGCACTTGAAGCCTAACTGATATATATATATATGGCTTCTGCACAGCATCTCCATCATCATTATCAGTACATCCTACGCAGGTGAGTTAGGATGCACTTGATCCTAGGAAGGTATCTATCCTTCAAACCAGAGGAGTGCTTCAAACTAACAACAGTACATAATATCCAACAAAAGAGGGTCGTGCTACAGCAGCAAAATACATGGCTCAGTCTAGATATCAGCACGAATCAAGTTGTGCATATTTGCTGTTGGCATGAACCACATCGCCGCATGTCGGGTTTGCAAAAGCCATCCATCGCATGGAAGCTTGATGCCTTTCACACACTAAAGATTACCTGGAAACAAGCTGTGTCGACGAATCTCTGGATATGGTGATTCATGAAACCCATGGTATGATGTGTAAACACAGCCCCCCCTCGCGAATGGAAGTTGCATAGCACAGTAATCATCGCTGGTGATATGATCGATGATTGGTTGGATGATCGGATAATTGAGCCCGAGGAACAAGGAGTGGTTGCCGAGGCTGTAAAGCCGCCTCCAGTTGAATACGCCTGGCCCGACGGAGCTGGGATCTTTCTCAAACATGAAGCAGCCATAGCCATCAATGTCACGAACGCCCCACGCATTGTACTGCATGTGGTTTGATGTAATGGTTTGGTCAATTTGGTACGTGCGAATGAGCATCAAATGACCGCTGTCAGCTGAACGAGCGATAAACCACCACCCATCAGCTGGTATGATTCCAGGTCCTGGAATCATGAAGGCCAGCGCATTTGCGTCTGCTGCAACAATTCAAATTGGAGACCAAAAGGACAAAAATAAACAATCATGTTCAGAGTATGTGTGGAATTAATATTATTATAACAGTGACACATACCATAGACAGAGAATTGCAATGTCGTGGTCATAATCATACCCCAAGTTAAAAAATAAGCCAATGGCTTTCATATTCTAGCAACATGTCATGGTTCAAACATCATGTAACAATGAGAGGAAAACAGCTATGACAACGCCTACTCATATTCTACCATAGCACTTACTACTACTGTTCTCATATCAACTCTAAGCAATACCATGCGTTGTTATAAAAATCATGTAAACAAGAGTAACATATAGCAATCATGATGTCATGCTCATAATATGTATTCTAACAATCATTAGATGCCAATTGTTCTCATATCAACTCTAACAATAACATGTGTGGTCATAGAAATCTAGGAAATGAGAGGAACATATAGCAATGATGTGGTTATAGACATGCTATGCGTTCTAAATTTGTAACAAATGAACATGCAGTCGTATTCATAAGGTAAAGATGAGATTAGATAGAACAATTACACGATGGTAGATTCCACCAGTATAGGCAGCCAATCTGTGCGTCGACCGTGTAAACGATGCCATCATGCACTATAGCATCAGACAAAAATGTTGCCTCAATAGGATTGATGATGAGCCATAACCATGTATGGCGACCGGATTCCGGATAGACTAATCCCATGTTGAACAAGGCAATGAGCTTGTAATCCATGTAGTCTTCTGATGGTGTGGGCACTTCATAGATTACAACTTTCTGCAAACAGAGGTCGAGCCAAAAGCTTGACGCGTCCCGTGCGTAGTAGGCAGGAGTGTCCGGCGGGCCACGAGGCTCGATGTCGGCGGTATCCAACGATGGAAGGGTGATCTCTCGCTGGGTGTAGATATCCACGAGACGCCTTGGACTACTGGTGTGGTGGATGAGGACGATCTAGTTGGCCTTCATGCCCGTCCAGTAGTGGCCGCGCATGAAGGACAGGTGGACGGGTAGTGGTAGCATGTCGAGGGGCACCATGGCAACCTCCGTAGGATCGTCAAGTCGGTGTCTGGGCCACCTGCGAGGATCGGGCATCATCAAGCAGGGTGTCTTGAAAAGAGCCGGCCAGTTGCAGACGAGTAGACGATACAAAGACACCGAGCATGCGGCCAGACGGACGGTGCTGAGTAGGTCCATACAACTACAAATCTGCTCCAAGAGAACATCGGGGAGGGAATTCCAATCGCGGCTCTACGTGTCAGTCGGTTCTGCCATTGGGGTTTTCGGTGCCTGCGAGCCAGCGGGCAAGTGGATTCGGGCGGGCAAGCAAAGAAGCTTCTCCTCGTTTGGCCGAGCAGTGAGTGGGGGAATATGGTACGCGTGATCTACCAAGGAAGATGGCGCGGGCGGGCGAGCATTGAGCGGGGGTAAATGGTGTGTGGCCGACGATGGGGAAGAGATGAGGAAGAAGAAGAGAGGAGGAAGAAGAGAGGAGGAACAAGAGTGGAAGACGGGGAAGAAAGTGCATTAAATCTCAATTCTACTAGTACTACTACCAGGATATAGGCACCGTCCTTCGGAGTGTAAATAGTTACACTGATGACATGTGGGTCTACCACAAGAGGGCCCATATGTCAGTTAATGGAGGACAGAGGTGCGTAGGCGTATTTGCGGAAGCGTGCTCTACTGGCAAACATGATGGCAGTACTGGGTAAGGCTGATTTAGTAACAACAACACGCTGGTTCAGCTTATTCATTACATGTCCCATCTGGTACAACTTGTATTGTCACTTCACTGCGAAGACTAGTTGAATAGTTCTCTCTGACCGAGATGGGGAATAATGGATGGCGAGGACTTCCTTTATACAGTATCCCTATGCCTCTACGCTCACTTCACTCATTTTGCTCCATACCTAGTCACTTGTTGAAATATGTAGAAAGACAAATACTCTGTATTTGGGAACAGAGGGAGGCTTTTACTCCGTATTATTTGGGAACAGAGGGAGTATCACCATATGGAGGGAACAGAGGAAGCTTGAAATATGAACATGTCAATGGCAGGGAGTAAGCCCCATGCATGCATGCATGCATGCAACATGCAACACTCACACGTACACATGGACGCACGCAACACTCACGCACCCATGCAGCACACAGCACACGACGCAACACACATAGCTCACGCTCAAGTGCTCAACCTACTCCCTACGTCCGTGAAAGACTGTACATTTAGAGATTTACACATTGACCAGGGCATTAACGCCCAAAAGTAGCAGACTTATGTGTGCATGCGATCATTGAGATAAGAAGATTAAATGAAGGTTGTTGCATGCTGTAATTAAGGATAGACATGTAGCCTATACCTACAGCACAAGTTGGTGCATTAGTCAATCAATATCGATTTAGATTAAAGGCTAAATGCATTGGAAGTGTAGATGTACATTATGTACCACACTCTTTGTTTTGTAGCCGTTGTACACTCTTTGTTGGAAGACCGAGGGAGGACACGTGCATGCACTCACATACACAGCCAGGGCGGTTCACGCGCAAGGGTTGGACTCATGTCGCGCCTGCGTAAAGTTTTGTTTAACTGATTTCTTTGCTCTGCCAACTGACAGGTGGGACCCAGAAACCAGGTGACAATTTAACCAGTCAACAAAGTGCCACGTCGACTATGTGGCCAGTCAGTAGGGTGCAATACGGTGCTCTACGATGAGCTAGTGATCGTATAATCGCCGCAAAACTATATATAGTGACCGTAAAGAGCGTATTGTTACATACGTTGACCGCCAGTGTATTTTTCTCGTTTCAAATTAAGCCATATTAATCGGAAAGGACGCAGTATGGACTACTACTAGTACTAGTACTCTTTTGATGTGTCCCGTCAACTCCCCGAATGAGGAGAAGCTTGCTTACTACGCCTCTCCCTCGCCCACGCCCGCGGTGGTTCGCAGGACGAGGAGAGGGTTTTGACTACAGCGCCCTCTCCCTCTCCCTCCCTCTCCCTCTCCCTCGCCCTCGCCCTCTCCCTCACGATGGACGTCCAGCAGTTCAATCGGTGTCAGATTGCCAGAAGCATATTGTACTGTAGTATCATCATTGTTGGACCTTCCGAAGAGGCGAAGAGCCAAGTGCAAGGTTCACACGAGTACGAACTGTTGAACCTCCCGAAGAGGCAAAGAGCCAAGCGCAAGGTTTTATAGGAGTTGTCGTCCTAGTAGGAGTGTACTACAACTATAGCGAACGATGCCACTGTATGATGCCGCCACGTCACGTATATCCAAAGTTGTGCCACCTTTTTTCTCAAAGAGCGTGTTGGAGCCCGTGCAACAACCACACAAGTTGCACGTACACATAACACATTTACTAGTAATAAATTCTAAAGGACAAATGTCAGTATGCCACACAAGTTCATCTCCAATTCATGTGATAAATTTGTGCACGACTAGTCTACATATATTCACAGCTCTACCATTCACAATTACCGTACTCCACTTACACGTTATAGATGGGCTACATGCATGTCCTCCTCCAGGTTCCAGCCCCAGGTGTTCTTCATGGATGGCACGATCCATAGCGGTGGGCAACGGGAATCATTGTCGCAGCTTTCTAGTCGGTTCCACACGATGGAGACTCATCCAAGCTGAAGCGGCATAAATCAAGGATAGCGTGTCCCAGCATGTCGTTCATCCGGCGGTGCGCAATGAAGACACAACCATGCTTCATGAACGGCAGGCCTTCCGTGTCATGCACGGAAGGTGGCATCCGCTTCACAATGGGGTAGCTGTCCCCGATGAAAAGCTGGTACTCTCCAAGAGTGTTCCTCGGCACCCACGTAGCATCACGGGGGTCGAACTCGGCGCCGTTCATCTGGTACACGTGGCATCCCAGATCTGGACACATGGTGACGTACATAGTCAAGGTCCATGCATAATAATGTTGTGCTCAAATACGGCGGTCAGTAATACTGTGCAGCAAATAGTACTACTCCGGTATAGAGGAAGTAAAATAACCGGCTTATTATATATAGCCACTCTTGGCTACATGGATGAGATAGTAAGACATGGAAAAACAAAAATGGTGGCAGCTAGTGGGTTCAAGTCTTCAAGGGCCTAGCTAGCTATACGCGTCCTCCAAGGTAAAAAGTACTCCTACTAGTACTACTAAGTATACTACCAGTACAACAATGAAAGAGAAGGCGAGAGGGTTAAAAAATGGAATACCTGGGTAGATGGTGACGGTCCGATCGTGGTAGATTGTGTGACCATGTTGCACATCAGTGGTACCATGGGTAACGACTGCTAAGATAGTTGATCTCGATATGCCAAAGTCAGCTACAAGGTTCCAGGTTAGACCGAATCGCAGATGCAAATGCACATCCAGGATCGGCGATCTTATTTTGATCGGGGGATGACTAGTCCCTGCAAAATAATGGAGTACCGTTAGGGATGCAAATGATGGTTTGTGCATTCCGTTTGTAATCTCTCATATCGTAGGATGGCAACCAGATGAAACAAGTCCCCTGGCTTGTCACCGCGAAGATGCGGCCTAGATGGCGCACGGCGTCTTCGAACGTGTAGGGGTACAAATCTGCCGTCGCCAACATGCGCCAGCCTCTGCCGTTACTGCGTCTTGCATTGATGGCAATACTTATGTCAAACACCGTGATGAGATAGTAATCGTTGTAGCCGCGTCGCTTTGTCGACAGGTCCGCAATTGCTATCTTCTTCAATCTCATGTAGGCATCATCATACGTATTCAAGCCCAGCCAGTCCAGAAGGCCGATCCCAATGGTGGAGAAGGGGTCTACCGGAACGGCCGCACTGCTGTGGATGTTGTGCAAAATGATGGTGGTATCCGGCCGGAGGTATGCAAGCCAATCTTCGTTGGCACCGACCCAGACCTATATATAAGACGGTGGGCAGCGGAGAAATTACGGGATGGAAATGGAATAACTAAGTACTACATGATCAAACTCCATTACTGACCTCCACATCGGACAAAATCCGACTACCTCTCAACGTCGGCAACTCTAGCGGAGTCAACGTGCAACCATGGCCAGGGAGCGGTGGACTATTCGAAGGATTGTCCCATAGAAGAACCTTCTCCTCGAGGACGCATGGAAGACCAACAAGCATGGCATTTTCCCAAGCCTGTTTAAGCAACGTCTTGAAAAAGTTGGTGCAGGAAGCACCGTCTTGCGGCGGTGAGGACGTCGGAGCGGCGTGCGATTTCTCCCAGAGGATCGTCGTCCAAGGTCTCCCAGCCCCGACGAGGAGGAGAACCGCTTGGCGAATCCATGGGAGCAGTGACGAACTGCCTTCTCTTCGGGGGGAGGGGAACTGGCGAGGAGGAGATAAGAGCGTAGTAACCGCAGGGCCTTGTCCCTTCCAACTGTAGATTGTTCCTCAGCGAAGGGGTGAGGCTATTATTTACTACTAGTACTAGCATTATGGAACGTTATGGGATTGCATTATACTATAAATAATAGCACTAGTAAGAAATTTTTGGCACTACGTAGTAGTTTTTGGCGTGGATTAAGAAATTTTGGGTATGTTTTTGCCATTTTTTGTACACGCCAACTAGTGTCAAAAAACATCTTACATTATGTGATGGAGGAGTACGTACTCGTACTGTAGTAGTACCAGTACTACTTTTCTCAACTAGTAGTGCGATGTATTGTACTTCTAGTCTAGTCTAGTATAGTGCCCCAGTTTTGAACTCTTGAATCTCAGGGCCAAGGAGCTACAGTTGGAAGTGGAGGGTACTACTGTTCTCTAGAACCATCGCTGTACTATCAATGCAGGGGAAGTACACCTGCATAGTGGCCTAGTGGGTACTCTCGGTGCTATATTCAGCCGCTCCTCTGACGTAGGAGTAGCTGGCCTACTCAGCCGCTCCTCTCACACACACACTAGCAGCCTGTTTATCAGCGATGGTTACTGCGGGGGCAGAACATTTGAGTTATTTGATACAGCGAGACTAGGCTTTTCGCTTCCAATTGTGGAGGTGTAATGGATCTCGTCAAACTTTGTTAGTAGTTCCTTCTTTATGAATGAGATGAAGCAAAGCTTTTGCCTCCATTTTAAAAAAACACGTCAAGTGGAATGTGTTTTATAGTAGAGCCGATAATGGAGTGAAGTCCATGCATGCAACGCCACAAGCTACAGAGTATTAGTAGAGCACTTTACGTACGGAGCCATATTGCACAGTTCCCAATGCCCCGCCAGGCTTTTCCGACTCCTCGGGCTTAATTGGGAGGCGCTAGTTTAAATATGCTACTAGCTGATGAGGAAGCTGCAAGCAAGGTGCGGCTAGGGTGAGCACACGAGCCACGGGATGCTGGGAAGGAAAACCCGTTCACGTGGCTAGGTTGTCCAGTGCACCCAGATTGTGGGGCCGCATGTCCGTTCGACTTCAAAACTCAAACTACCCGTGTAAAATATGGCTCGCAACGAAGTGTAGTAGTACTATTTTTAAAAAAAGGTCGATGTGCGTTCGGCCGGGATCGAACCCACAAAACGAGGTATACACTCCCGCGACCACTAGTAGTACTCGTTGGAGTACAACGCAACCTAGAATCGCCTTTTGTCGCTAGTAGTATGTACATTGTTCCTTACAAGAAACCACTAAAATGCCAAGAAACTACTACCACTTGCATATGTGGCAGACTTAAGATAAGACTACCTTATCAGCCATTGTACATGCTCTTACCAACAAAAATCCTCGAGTGACCTCCTACCTCTGGCCCGTCCACCTAGTCATCCTCGGCCATGGGACGCAGCTACCGCCGCCGGCAGAAGGCGAGGTCAAAACCGCCGGTAGTGCGGAGCCCATGTTGCGGCAGCCCGGATGCCAGCTCTGTCCGGTGCTCGCGGCCGCTAGCTAGCCAAGATAGCTCCGTCCAGCTGCTTGTCTGCAAGGTTTGCTAGCTAGATTAGCACGGCAGCGCGGCGGCTTGCTTGCGCGCGCCACGCTCAGGCCAGCCATCTAGCTCGAGCGGAGGCCAGCGCGGCGGCTTGCTCGCTCGTGAGTCACGCTCGGGCCTGCCTGCCAACCCGTGCAGAGGCCAGCGCGGCGTCCGGCCCGTCCAGCGGAGCGGCGGCCAACTCGCTCATCACCGGCACCACTGACAAACACGCATCAGTACTGTTTGAAGTAATGTTCAGGAAAAATAATGATTTGAGGGGGAATAACAGGATAGAAGGTCAGATGTGGGTCCCTCGTGTCAACGGTCAAACAAAATGTGTTGGTTTAAGCTGCCTCATCAGCATGGACGTGTGGGCCAACCCTGTCATAAATGGGTTTAAACGAACCTAATCAGTAGGAGTACTAGGTAGTAGTTTTTGGTGTGGATTAAGAAATTTTGGGTATGTTTTTGCTATTTTTTGTACAATAGATTCTTCCTAGGGCTGGTTGAAAGTGGTAGTTTTTTGTTAGATACTCTACATATTGTAAGTAGGAGTGAGAGTTAAGCTTTGGAAGCCAATAAGCAAGGCTAGTTACATAGTGCATATGTGTACATGATTGAAAGTAAATATCAACCATGAGTGACTAATATCTTGATGGAAAACTCGAAACTATGGAATACTAGGAAAAAATGCATGGTTGGAAATACTAGCAATGTTCATGTCTGTTGCAACGAATCATAATTAGAATAATACTTATTCACAAACTTGGTACAAAACACTCTAATTTTGATATACATATGTTTCAATTAGAATATATTCCTTGGGCTACTTTGGTGAGGTCAGGGAGGGATGTGGTTGGTTTTAAGATACTAATTATGGGTTTTTCTGCAAATTGGTAGACAAGTGGGATGTTGGTGAGAAAAGGCAACAACTTACCTCACAATCGTTAGATGTAGATCTAATGGTCAGAAACGACGGATGGCAGACACACCAGCATCACCAACTTAGTCTTGTGTAGGAGTACTAGCAAGATCCGTGCATTGCACGGAACATCAAGATGCATTTTTTTATAAAACACTTGTTGTGATTGACCCTTGCGGGAGTAATCCCATGTGTAAAAACTAATGATATATCGAGAAATATGAGATAAGGTGAAGAGGAGTGGGGTGTGGTGGTGGTTGGTGGTCGGACTGAGCGGAGGCATGGGGATTGACGACGATGGCAGTGGCCACCAGGCCAGTTTGTTCCAGAGGCTTCCTTTCTTAATTGCTCAACGATGAGGTTTGTTGGAGAGAGGGATGAACGAGGGAAGGCCTTGTCTGCAAATGTGGAGAGGGGTGCGGGTATCTTTTAGTTTAATTTCCATCCGTCGGATATAGATCGGACGGTCTATATGATGGCACACGTACCATCATCACCACCTCGGTTTTTTATAAGAGAAGAAATATAAGTATGGAGATACAAACGTATTACCGATACTTGCTTCCGTAAACTAGCATCTACATTCTATTCAACACCTCGGCATGTGGGGCCTTAGCACAATGACTTCTCGACAGTGTAAAACAAAGATTTTCCCGTCGCCGACAAGGAGGGGGTGACGGCGGTGCGCTTTTTGGCTTGCTCTAGTCCTAGTAGTCATACTAGGTGGTCTAAGCACGTGTAGATTTATTCTTTTTCACGTCTCGTGTTCGCCGTACTACCACGACTGTTGATGAATAGACGGTAAGTTATTCACGGGGAAACCCTTGATGAGCGTGTTTGCGAGAGAGAGAGAGAGACAGTGTGCGTGTGTGATATGTTAGAGACTGAGGCAATAAAAGATTCTTTGTGTCTATGTGTGTGGAGGATAGAGAGAGACATGTACATGGGGCTTTGTGTTGTGTAACATGGAGACACATATACATAATTAGAGAGTGAGTGTGTGAGATACACATGCGGACCTGGGGAGAGATGAGGATCCAGATAAATGGGTGTTTGTACGTGTTTGTGTGTGTTTGTGCACACGTTTGTGTGTGAGAGGGAGAGAGTGTACGTGGAGTAGAGAGACCACTGATGATGTAAACCTAGTATAAGGGAAGGGGGAATGGTGTGACATGTGTAGTAGCGGGATAGCACGGGTGCGGGCTAGGGGAGCAGACTATTTGGAAGAGACATCGAGTGTGTGTGTGGGAGAGGGGTGTGAGAGCGAGAGAAAGAGAGAGCTAGCGACGGAGAGAGAGAGAGGAAGAGAGGGGGCGAGAGGGGTCATTTGTGTCCATAAATGGCATATAGATAGGGAGACAATGTTGATGTTGTCCGAAATTGGCCTATGAACGGAGACGCAAGGGAAGCGAGTCATTGTGTGTGTGATAGGGACTTAATGAGAGATCTAGAATAGATGGTGTAGAGAACAATGTGCGAAATCAAGAACGATTATACATTAGGGAGCTATGCAAAGAGTCATGACATATATGTATGCAGGGAAGGAGCTGGGGCGGGTCCGCATGTGGGAGAGATAGAAAGAGGAGAGTGGTACACCAGGAGACAAAGTGTGCTTGTTTGCAGTGGGGGTGGTGTGTGAGGTGAGTGCGCGAGAACCACATAACTAGGGAGATAGACGTTTGGGGGCGACGTTTTGTGTGTATGGGAAATATACACTCTACATAGTGCGTGTGCTTGGCTAAGAGAGATAGCGGGAGACCTAGAGAGTGAGAGAAGAGGTGTGTGCATGCCCGAGAGACAAAGTGATAGAGACCTATGTTGGGGTCCGGACTTTACAAGAGAGAGGGGTGTTAATATGCTCGTGTGTTGGTGTTTGGGGGAGAGAATGACTTCTCTATGTGTGTGTGTGTGTGTGTGTGGTGGTGGGGGGGGTTTGACTTCAGATAAAGAGTGAGGTGTCTATATTTGAGGGACTTTAGCGTAATTGAGATATTGTGCGCTCATGGTTGATCCATTTGTTTCACAGTTTGTACTATGAGATAACGATAGTTTTGAACATGCGTGATATACCTTGATGTACCAGAATTACAAACCTAAGATTGGAATTTTGGAATTCGACTCCATCATTAGCTTTTGTAATTCATTTAAATGGAGGTACATTTTTTAAGTCGAGATTTCGTGATTTCAAATTCATATATCAAACCTAGAGATATACACATACGGGCATGTTCAAACTTTATAATCATCCACTTTATTCATACACATACACATTTTTTGCTTTTGTCATCATATTTAGGATAAACACATTTGGAATTTCATTTGGATTGGACCGTATGATGGTATTTGCTTGTAGTAGCTCAATGATCCATATTTGAATTGAATGGACAATCTAAGTTTCGAGTTGGAGACAATGATTTTCAAAACTTGCACTTTTTTTTGCGTGCAAAACAAACAAATTGTCGGCCATGACATCATAGTCGGCCGTGCGAGAGCAGAATACTTATAATTTTAGGCGCCAAAAGCTTTCAAACTTCCCGCTCACATCAAAATATCACACGCCCGAAAGTTTAGCCCTGAGATATTCCTGTTTTACCCCTGCCACATGAACGGAAAAGGGCTGCTTTGGTAACTCCATTGTTTTCCCCTCTTTGCCCCCAACATTCTTCCCCAGAGCCCCTCCCCTTCCCCTCCCCGACCCCCCCAACCACGGCAAGCCGCCGAATCTAGTCCTCCACCGCAGCGATGGACCTCACACCCCGCCGGATCTACCTTCCGCACCTTGGAACCCCCAACTGCCAACTCACCACTTCATCGGAGCCGCTTCAGCTACTGGCTTGTCCACCGCTCCAGATCTCCTTGACCGCCATCATGGTCCACCGCACCGGATCTGCTTAACCGGTGCCCTCCACCATAGCGTAGGCCCTTCACTGACTCCCTCGTCCGCCCCTTCGCTGGCCCTTCATGCAAGCCCTCGTCCGACGCAACAGATCCGCCTCACCGAAAGCACTATACAACGCGCCCGCCGAAGCCTTCGTCCACTGCACTGGACCTGCTCCACGGACGCCATATTCAACTCCACCGGCCCAGCTTTACCGACGCCGCAGCCTCATCAGGTTATTTCGATTTGTACTCCTTCAGTTTTTCTCTTTATCGTGCAACTGTTCACTTACCACAGACAGGCGCCGCAACCGTAGCACCGGAGCAGCTTCAGCGACGGCGATAGCCGGCCCAAACTCAACCGCAACACGAGCACCATCAATGATCCTTAGCTATCAAGTATGACAACGATACCCATACGCCGCCGAGAATCAGGTACTATTATCCAACGGCCGGCGCCTACGTTCACTTTCCTAGCATAAGCACCGCACCTTTGAATTTCTTCAGGGCATCATTCAGTTTTTCATGAGACGCGTTATTCTGCTTGCACCTGTAGGGCCATACTTCTGGCAGTGAACATGTTACATGTGTTAAATTACATACCAGTGCACATATAGTTAGTATGCTTTAGTTTTGTTCTGATGCCACCTGTTGGTTCCATCAGACTGCTTAATGTTCTCTATGCTTAATTACACATCAGCAAACTAGCATGTGGTTCCGCTGCTTTTTGTTTGTTTTACCCTACATTTTCTGATGCTAGCTATTACATCACTGCTCCGAGCCTCTGTTCATTACTTCTTTGTGTGTTCTTGATCTTCCCAAGTTGCATGACTAATTTGATGCTACTATTAATTATGGAGCTGCCTACCCCATCAAGCAAAATGTTTGTTCTTTTGGTGCTGGCACCTCGAACAAGCATAAAAATAGACGGAAGCAGATATATTGTCGTGTATGCACACACCCTTCTTTCATTAGTTTAGATGAACCATTGATGATCAATTTGGACCAGTGCATGCGATTAAAATTAATTTTACCTAAATAGATGGTGCAGAATAAACTACAACAACTAGATTTGCAACCACGGGATGATGACGATATCTTCAAAGAACATTGCAATAGCAGCTAGGCTTCACAACAACATATGGTAAGCCAGTGTGTTTTAGTACATATTAAATGTTATGGGAGTGGGATGCTTTATTGGCTTGTGCCCTCAACGTGTAATCCTATCGAATTACAAATAGTTCAGTTGTCTGCCTTGCTGTATTGCTTGATTCGAATGCTTGTTTGTTGTTACGTTATACCTGAGTTGGCCAATATGTCAGCAGTGCCTGCTGTACTATCGTAAAGAAATGCATGCCTATTTCATTTGAGTCCTTAACTTTTCCTCTCAACTTCATCACAAGACTGTCTTCGTAGTTTATATGAGGCCACACTGTTAAGTGGTTTCTCAGATTATTTCCACTGCTTAGATGCCTTGGCAACTTAAATATAGCAGTTGTACACTCCCTTTCAACTTTCATCTTACCATTTTAATTTCTTTTCGGCTGATGCTGCTTCGAACCATTTAAATATAGTTTGCCATGCTCGGCAATAATTCGTCCGTCGTTTACCATGTAAGCTTACTGTCTGGATCATACAATAACTATCTCTTACTTATGTCCAGCGAAAACCTTTCAGGATGCCGTTCACACTAGGACACAATGTACAACTCCAGAATCTATTTGTGGAAGCAGTGCTCCATCCATGTTACCAGATGGTAGCAGTTCAGAGGCAACACCGCCGGAGAGCAGTCTGAGCACAGATATTATAGTGCTTGAGGCTCTACGAGAGGAAGAAAGAGATGGTGTGGCTGCCATGAATGAGGTAATCTTTATCTTGAGGCTGGAAATTACGGAATTAGCAGCACGCATTATGCAAGAAACCCAAGAATTGGAGGAAGTAAGAATGTTGCATTTGAAAACGGAGGAGGTCCTGCTGTTTCTGCTATCTGAAGCCCAAGGTAATCCCGGTTCTTCTTTAGATACCAGTTGAAATTGTCATTAGATTATTGTACTTGCATGTTGTGTCATGTCTCTGAATGGATTATGTTGCAAGACCCCCTATGTTGTCCGGAATTCCATGTTGTCAGGTGATGTAATGATCCGAATTTTTTAGGTGAGGTAATCCTTAGTACTTGTATGATTGACATAAGGTGAACTGTTTTTCATGTGAGCATATTGTATTGGATGAAATAACTGTTTGAATCAGAGTGTATCCAACCTACTGAATTCGAGGATCACGACATTTCTAAATCATAATCATATATAAATGTGGAATAAATCTTTGTTGTGGTTTTGAAGAAATAAATAACAAAACCTATAAGTTATCTGTGGATATTCGTAATCGAATACAAACTGGATTTGAATTTAGTTTGCCAGGTCCCAGGGCAAACGTGAATGCTAATTCTCCCAAGTTTTGAACAAACCGGCTAAACACCCATTATAATTTGTGGGCTGCCCGAAGCAAGTGTTTGCGAGATGAAAATTACTGTCTACCCCTGACACTTGACATCCTTATTTACCGGATTTACACTGCTGTCGATAGGAGTAGACTAGTAACTTCAGTCAGACGTGACACGACGGCCTCTGAGCCCATTCAGACACGGTGGGCGCCAAACGTGGGTGGCAAAACACATTTGATTCAAGCTCGTCCGAAAGACATGTGTCTCTTCCTCCATTTCCCCATTCATACACGGTGGGCGGCAAAACAAACTCTCCTCGTCCGAAATCGATGTAGGCTAATATTTTTAATAGGGGCAGATGTGTAACTTCCATCAGACGTGACACAACCGCCCTACCTGTCAGCCCCGTTCTTACACCATGGGCGGCAAAACACCCTCTCCTCGCCCGAAATAGTTACCGGCAAATATTTGGGAGATGCGAGATTACTGTCCTATCCCCAACCGACGCCATGTCTGAAATTTTAAACGGGGGATAAGTTCGTAACTTTCCCCCATTTCAGAGAAGCGTGTCCCAAAGTTTGAGATCGCCCCCCCTCCCCTCCATTTCCCCATTCATACACCGTCAGCGGCACGACAACCTCCGCACTGCGGCCAGACTCCTCCGTCCGCCACCCCATCCTCCACCTTGCCGGAGCCGCTACCCCTACCCCGTCGTCCACTGCAAGAGATGGACGTCTCGCATCCATGGTGCTGGACCAGGATCCTTTCATCGCCTCCTCTCGCTTCATCGGCGCCGTTGTCCACCTTGTCGTTGCCGCTCCTATGACCGCCTCGTCCACGGCAACAGGATATATCCCCCAACCCGGCCGTCTGCCGTCTAAAGTCTTCTTCCCCGCTGCCGACAGCCATCGCACACGCAGCACCCTCAACGTATCAGCATAGGCCTACACGGCGTCGCAAGAGAGGTGGTACTCTTCCATATGTGCTTAAGTTATTGATCTCACCCGGAAAATAGATCGTAATTTGTTTACTGTACTTTTCTTGTCCGTACCAAATCGTAGTGGCTAGTTGAAAGCAAACATTGGTTGCGAAGTAGCTTTATCCGGTTTGCACCTTCAGATCCGCCATGGCACGGGCACTATACTCGTAAAGCTTATGGTTTCCCCTCTTTATATTCACTACCATCATCATAGGTGCTTCGTGTCGTGCTAGCACTGCTCCTCAAGACCTCAACCCAAAGCTTACGTGTTGAAATACGAATCTGATATGATGCTCATATCACTAAAACATAGAACGTTTAATTGGTCACCTAATGTTCATATATTCATTTCGAAAAGCATGTGTGCCACCCACTGCTCTAGCTAGTTCCACTTTCCTGATTTTTCTCTTGATGCTTAGGGTTTTCCCCTTTTATCTACTCTACTATGATCTCCGTAGGTGCTTTCTGTCGTACTAGCATTACTCCACCCTTCAAGCTAAACAACACAACACTCAGAATTCGAAAGCTTAGTTGTTCAAATATAATTGTGATGTTGTCACATCCCTGGTCCTGTTATGCACTAGGCTAGACCCTCATGTGAGCATCATGTTTTAATTCAAATGAAATTTGAATTGAGGAATTTTCAAAAGCCTCAGAAGACCTCTAAAAATAACCAACATTTAAATCTTCTCAAATGAGTCCAAGAAAATGTTCCTGTTATTCTTTAGAAATGTTGGTAACAGGTAAAATTCAAACCAATATTTTTGGAGTCACAGAAATATTTATTTTGGCCATTTGAATTAATCCAATAACTATTTGCTTTGGATTTATATTTAATATATATTAAATATGACTCCAATAATTCTGGAAGTTTGTGAGTGGCTTTGTATATATTTTAGCAAGCCATATAATAACCTACAGAATTTATTAAAATGATTTAGTTGCCAAACTAAATCAAAACAAAACAGAAAAAAATAGAAAACTGAAATAATTAGAAAAAGGAGAGAGAGAAACCTACCTGGCCCAGCTCCTCCAGCCACTTACCTGGCGCCACCAACCGGCCCAGCACGGCCCAGCCCACCGCCGCTTCCCCCCCCTGTCGTCTTCCTCCCTCGCCAGAAGGACAGAGGCGTGTCGCCCGCGCGCGCGCTCGCCCCTGGCCACCTCCTGCTTCCCCGGCCACCTCCTGCTTCCCCGGCCCCTCTTAGACGATGCCACGGAGCGCCACGCAGCCCCTGGCTCTCTCTCACTCTCCCCCGACCCTTTCCCCCTTCTCTGCTCCTTTCCCCTCTTGCGCTCGAACGCCGCCGTCGTTCGCTGCCACCACGCCCACCATGCTCCTCTCGCCTCCCTGTGCAGTATGCAAGCTCCGCCACCGCCCGTTACGCCGCCTCGAGCAAGCCCCAAGCGCTCGGACGCCCCAACTCGACCGCCTCGACTCGTCTTCAAGCTTCGGTCGCCGGAGATCGCCGTCGCCGTCCCGTCGCCCCAGGCCTTCCCCGAGCACGCCGACCGTCTCATCGTGATCTCCGTGAGCCCCTGCTTTGTTTCCCCTAACTCCATGTCCGATTTCGAGTTCTACCCGCCCCCTCCACCGGAGCCGAGACGCTCCGCCGCACGGGCTCGTCGCCGGCGAAGCCCCGGTGACCTTTTGGTCCCACGCGTGCGTCCG
Source organism: Triticum aestivum (assembly GCF_018294505.1). NCBI lineage: Eukaryota > Viridiplantae > Streptophyta > Magnoliopsida > Poales > Poaceae > Triticum > Triticum aestivum. The sequence continues at coordinate 274,466,341 of NC_057801.1, forward strand.
TTGCACTCGCAACGTCCCGTAGAGTAAAACTAGCGCGGCAACCGTCCCGTTTGCACACCGCAGCGCCGGTCCCGCGAATCCCCGAGCTCCAGCCGCCGCCTAAGTGGTCGCCGCCGTCGACCCCGGCCTCCCTGTGCCCAGCTGCGTGCGCCCCTAGATGCGCGGGAGCACGGGCTCCCTCTTGGTGCCCTCAGCGCGACCAGCCACGGGCTGTAGCGCCGTCCCGAGCAACTCCGGTGAGGTCTCGCCGACGCCGTCGTCGCCGGCGTCACTTGCTGTCGTGGCTGGCTTAATTAGCCACTAATCACCGCACCGTGTCACAGACAGCCGGGCCCCACCGCCTAACCAACCGGCTAACTATAATAGATTAAGTTTAATCTAATCGCAGTGGCCCCATGCGTCAGTTTTGACCGCGCTGACGTGGCTGTTGACTGGCCCCACATGTCATGTTAACTTCGCTGACGTGGGCATTGACCGGACCCACCTGTCATTGGCACTAAACAGCCCCAGTCACTGACCAGTGGACCCCACTGGTCAGGTTTGACCAGCAGCAGCGTCTGTTGACCTGCTGACGTCATAGTGACGCAATGCTGACGCAATAAGTATTTTCTGGATTTATTTTTATACAGGAAATTCCAGAAAATGCCCTAAACTTCTAAAAATCATATAAAATCAACCGTAACTCCAAATGAGATAAATTATATATAAAAAATTATCAGAAAAATTAAAGGAACCCATCTGTACCATTTTCATGCATGTTTGAACAACTTAACCTCACTGTTTAGACCAAAACATGATAATGCACTATTTGAATTCATAGTTTGAATTTGAATTTGAACTTAGGGTTCAAACCAACTTCATTTAACTTTGTTGCTAGTTGCATTAGCTCAAACCACAGCATATTGCCATGTCACATTCATGCATCATATTGTTGCATTGCATTGATTGTGTTTCTTTCTTGTTTGCCGGTAATTGTCCCCTCTCAGTGGACGACGTTCCGACGATTGTTCGATGACACCGATGAAGAACTATATTATCTTCAGAAGTGCCAGGCAAGCAAAACCCCCTTGTTCATTCCGATACAATCCTACTCTCTCGCCCTGCTCTCTTTTACTGCATTAGGACAACAACGAGTCATTTGTTACTTGCTGCGGTAGCTGAACCCCTTTATCCTCTGCATGACCTGTCATTGCCACAGTAAATAGATGAAACCCACTAGTATGAGTAGGAATTGTTTGAGCCTTGTTGTGCCTACTCATTCATGTTTGTTTGTCATGCCTGCTACTGCTTAGAGTTGAGTCAGGTCTGATTCATCGGGAATGAATCAGAGGTGTGTGAACATGTCCTACTGTGTGTGAGCTAAGTATGTGAACATGATTTGGTAAAAGGTATCGGTGAGAGGCCATGTAGGAGTACATGGTGGGTTGTCTCATTGAAGCCGTCCTTAGGAACTGAGTTCTGTGTTTGTGATCCATGATTCAGCTACTACCACGCATTGGGCCCGAAACCAATGGACCCTCTCGGCTTCTTAATCACCCTTGTCCTCTGTCCAGGAGTTGCAAGTAGTTTCTGGTGTTTGTAGTATGCTGGAGGCCGTGGGCAGCGCTGACCGGAGGGGTGGGATGTGATGCGGTAGGCACGTGGCACGGTGTATCGGGCGCCCGTTTGGTGTCTCGGGAACCCTGCTCACATCGTTTGGGGCTGTGAGCGAAACTCCGGCCGGATCTCCTCATGGATGGAACCCGAATAGGCGATAAACCTGGACTAGAGACTTGAGTGTTTAGGTAGGTTGTGGCCGACACCCACGTTGGGCTTCCGCTTGAAGGTTGCCGAGTACATGTCGTGTAAACGGCGGTAAGTGGTGAGAGCGTGTGTGAAGAAGTACACCCCTGCAGGGTTAACATCATCTATTCGAATAGCCGTGTCCGCGGAAAAGGACTTCTGGGTTGCCTGTACAGTTCATAGACAAGTGAAAGTGGATACCCTAAAATACGCAAGATAAGCGTGAGTGCTATGGATGGCGTTCTCGTAGGGAGACGGGAGCGGATCCATAGTGGTGTATTGATATGGTGAATATGTGGACTCGTGTGCGCCACCTCAAAAGAGTTACTTGCAGTCGTAGTTTAGGATAGCCACCGAGTCAAAGCTGGCTTGCTGCAGTTAAACCCCACCATCCCTTTGTTGATAATGGTGCATATGTAGTTAGTTCTGATGTAAGTCTTGCTGGGTACATTTGTACTCACGTTTGCCTATTTTATGTTTTTGCAGAGAGACGTCAGTCTCGCTAGTAGTTCCACGTGGACTTCGACGTTTAGCTTGTTACCTCAGCTACGATCTTGTGCCCTCGGCAGGATCTAGTAGATAGTCAGGCTTCTCAGCGTTTTTCATTTATAGATGTCTGTACTCAGACATGATAGCTTCCGCTTGTGCTTTGATTTGTATGCTCTGAATGTTGGGTCATGAGACCCCTGTTTGTAATATCTCGCTCCTCGGAGCCTATTGAATAAATACTTGAGTCATAGAGTCATGTTGTGATGCCATGTTGTATTTGCACATATCGAGCATATTGTGTGTATGTTATTGAAATGCTTGGTATGTGTGGGATCTGACTATCTAGTTGTTTATCTTTAGTAGCCTCTCTTACCGGGAAATGTCTCCTAGTGTTTCCACCGAGCCATGGTAGCTTGCTACTGCTCCAGAACACTTAGGCTGGCCAGCATGTGTCCTTCTTCGTTCCTGTGTCTGTCCCTTCAGGGAAATGTCACGCGATGAATACCGCAGTCCTGTTAGCCCGCTACAGCCCGGTTCACCGGAGTCCTGCTAGCCCAGTGCTACAGCCTGGATTCACCCGCTGATGACCGACACGTTCGATGCTGGGTCATGGATGCCTGTCCCTGTAAGTTTGTGCCACTTTGGGTTTACGACTAGCCATGTCAGCCCGGGCTCCTTATCATATGGATGCTAGCGACACTATCATATACGTGTGCCAAAAGGCGCAAACGGTCCCGGGCAAAGGTAAGGCGACACCCGTGGGAATACCGTGCGTGAGGCCGCAAAGTGATATGAGGTGTTACATGCTAGATCGATGTGGCATTGAGTCGGGGTCCTGACAGCGTTGGTACAGAGCTTGACTGCCTGTAGGATTACCAAGCCAAACTGGTCGAAGTTGAGTCTAGAAATTCTTTAGTTATATAAGGAAATTGATTGTGGGATGGAACGTAAGGCTCTTTTTACTCCTTATACCTCATGGCTTTCTGATCTGAGTCATCATCTTCTCTTATACGGGGATTAAGTACTAGGCTATCTCTTCTTTCTATCAGGATCACGTGTTACTAATCCGTAGACTTATAGAATTGTTGGACTTAAGCCTCTGTTCAGTTTCTACTACTTCCGTACGTTAACTGTTGATCTCGAAACCTTGATATTGTGCTTCCGAGTGGTTAGGCCACCATTTTTGTGAATGTCTCAAATCTTTTCTGAGCATTTACAGCCGTTATGCCGTCCGAGTCATCCCAGGTTTCTAAATAGTCTGAATGCATTTGCAAATCCTTTCTTTCCGTTCCCGATGTCCTTTATGGTCAGAATAAGCACACTAACCGGTGCGTTGAGGTAATTATTGCCTTGACATATATGTTGGAGCTATTATTATGACCCTAGGTGTTTTAGGGAGTCACCTAGTAATCTAACAATGTTTTGTGTTCCCAGTGTGAAGATTCTGGTCATTATTCTCGAAAGCATCTCGTGATGCCATTTAGTTAGTAGGCATTCTATTTCTGGGTTCTAAACCCGAGATTCACCCCATTTACCTCATGTTGATAGTGTTGCTAGTTCCTTTAGGAAATTAGTAACTTTTGCATTAGTCCTCGAGGTCCGTGGTATTTCTTTCTTCCAAATACTATGAACCGCTTATGGCAGATGTTTATTGGATCAAAAGATCACAATTAGAGTACTCTTGAGGAGTTCTCCATTCATAAATCGTGACTCTGCCAGTCCTACCTCTCTGCATGGGTTATCCGGAAGAAACATGTTGAACTTGGTTCGACATACTAATCTATGCATCCACAACTCAGAAAATTATATGTTCTTGAGTTGTCCCTCTTAGTTGTCTTCTGACCCTCGTCTATCATTTGATAGTCAAGAGTATGCGTGCATTTCTATTACTCTTGTGGTCCGTCAAGCCATTCTATTCCGGAATAACTAGGAGAAACAAACTCCAGTACCTTGTCCATTTCCAGGATTGGGTCAAAGCAGTCGTACTCCACAGATCAAATTGCTAATCCAGCTTTTGTTCTGCTCTACATTGGAGTATTACCATCGTTATATCGGGATTGTTATAGGAATTGCACACCATCCTATGAACTCTTGGTACAGTGATACTTCTTGCCATCATTGTTCATTCCTCGGTTCCTGTGTTATTGTAACCGGAATACCGACAAGTGAATTGTGATGTGTGAAATCAATACTCCTAGCAACCTCGTTGCTTGGTAGTTAAAGGACAATAATTTCATTCTTAGCGTGTTGGTTTTTGAATCATCCTTCTAAGACTGATTGTGCTACCTAGTCCTTATCTCTGGTGCACTCTCCGATCAATGAGTTAGGATAGTGCCAATCCTTGCTTATTTGATCATATCGTCTTGCTCTGGAAAGCGAGATTGTTCTCAAGCTTAGTAACATATCGGTGGTTCGTGATTTTCCGAATATCTTCTCGGAAGTATTACCAGGTTGTCACCTGGCCGCTATGTTGAGTTCGTGACCAAGTTAGTTTTCTTATAAATCACTCCTTCTCCAAGAATCTGTATTGGATATTCCTGAGCTAGTTGGTTGAGCTAGACAACAACTTGGAGAGTTGGAAGATAAAAGCTTGTCTGACTTAGTTCATGTTAAGGGATATCTTGTGTGTGTGTGTATGTGTTGAAGGTAGATGATATCTTCCTTGAGTGAACCTCGTGGTAAATTATTGGATCTATTGTCTTGCCAAAACTTTGATTTGAGTATGGGTTATCCTCAAATCAAATCAGAACCAACGATGTTCGTAATGTTGTCTTACTCGTGGTTGATCCCTCGAGCATACACCATTACATCTTTGGGTCTGACCAATACTATCACCTTGTTCACATAGTTATGGAATTCCATCTCCATGGGAATCTGGATGAATTGTTGTTGAGCCCATCGACAACATCCTTGTCTTCTCCATAATTTTGCTGAACATTAAGCTAGTGTTGGAAACTTTTGAAAGCATTTGTTCATGCTAGCTCATGAAGCATATGTTCGGATGTAAGAAGTGACTTCCTCTAGTTCATGTGCATTTGATGCAAGTTGCCGCCGTGGACTCGAGAAAGTCAATGTTGTTTCCTTTGGAATCATCCCAAATCGGTCATGCATACGTGCGAAGTATTCTGTGGATTGGAGACTTGCAACCTCCATTCTATATGTGTCCCTAGCACACCAAGCCACTGATTGATTTGTTCAAGGTTAATAAGTTCTAAGTGCTAGTCTCGAAGGTACCAGACGGATTTGTACAAAACTTCGATATCTTCGCTGATGGTTCCCCCTCCTGAACTCGGTAGTGTTTTATTATAAGACTACCTTGTGGTCATGCTTGTCTTGGACAACATGTTCACATGTTGTAGCAGAACCAGCTCATGTTTTGGAGCTTGCTATCGTAATTCATTTCCCGAGAATCTTGCAACGTCATCTCGTCGATTTGTGTTGCAAACTTTCATTTTTCTTTCTAGACTTGATGAGTCTGGAATATCCTGACACCAACCAGATCTGAATCTCAGGCAGATATGATGGTCGGAACATTTCCCAAGAACTATAATATTGGTCCCTTGATAACCGGTAAAGTGGATGGCATGGCCAACACGCCCAGCCGGAAGACCTATTGTTGTAGTATCTTGATTGAAGAAGTTGGCCACCTCCCCATAAGGATCTCGTAGAACTTATTCTAGTAGTTGTTCCTTATGGAATTTTGTGTTTCCGAAGTCCAACCTTTACTTGATGTTCTAGATACCAGACCATTTCAAGGAATGGGATACGCTAGTACATTAAGGAGAGCATTAGAAGCAGAGTGCTAAATGTCTCTCGGTCGATCATCCAGATTTTATTTCCTTGGCCCCTCCAAGGGTGAAATCTGAGAAAGTGTTATCTTCCTTTGCATCTGCATCATCCATCATCATTCATCATGGTAGCAAGTTGTGTTGCCAGGATCCTTGACACGGATGTTGGTAAAACCCTGATGAATATGGAAATGCTCAAGTTCTTGAGAGCACGCACAAGCGCTAGGTGTTATCATCGACACTAACTAGGATGCTCTCAGTTTCCTCGGCAATGATATGACCTTTTCAAACAGTGAATTCACTCTCTATTGTTGGGTTCTTCCCCAGTTACCAGAATCATTCCCAGCATTTGCATTTTGTTCCCAGCTTGCACCGCCAATGTGCCATTCTACCATGGGTCTCTTCCATTTCCGGTGGTAAGCAAATTCATCCATTACGTTGTCTTCAACAAGGTAATCCACATCATCCAAGTACGAGTATGCCATTCTACCGACCCCCTCCAAACGATCGCTCGAGAATTGCCCTAGGCTGATATAGAGAGTCTCAATGATCTCTATATCAAAGGTAATTTTTTTTTGCCACTTAAGGAGATATTTCTACGAGTCACCTTCCCTAAGGTGCATCGTTGTGGTATCATGGCAACCCAACTCCTCGCTGCGTTGACAACCGATTACCACCTTCTTAAGCGTGAAATTGTTGTCTACCTAGTGAACCTTCGTCATCTGCTTCACTCCATTCCTCTAGATGTGTGATTCGCGTCTCAGCTCGTGAGATGTTACTATGTTTCATTCCGTGAGTTGATCCCGAGTTGTTCGATCTTTGAGAAGATCGATTCTGTAGAGTTTCCTTCTGTCATCATCATGTTGGATGAAGATTTCGAAGGCAAGACATCAAGATCAATTTGAGCCGGCAAATCAACAACCTCGAGAAGGCAGTTGGATCATGAAGTTTGTGTTACTTAGTGACCCCTTGTCTTCTTACCTCACGCTTGAATCTCGGGACGAGATTTTTGTTTAGTGGGGGTGAGTTGTCACATCCCTGGTCCTGTTATGCACTAGGCTAGACCCTCATGTGAGCATCATGTTTTAATTCAAATGAAATTTGAATTGAGGAATTTTCAAAAGCCTCAGAAGACCTCTAAAAATAACCAACATTTAAATCTTCTCAAATGAGTCCAAGAAAATGTTCCTGTTATTCTTTAGAAATGTTGGTAAGAGGTAAAATTCAAACCAATATTTTTGGAGTCACAGAAATATTTATTTTGGCCATTTGAATTAATCCAATAACTATTTGCTTTGGATTTATATTTAATATATATTAAATATGACTCCAATAATTCTGGAAGTTTGTGAGTGGCTTTGTATATATTTTAGCAAGCCATATAATAACCTACAGAATTTATTAAAATGATTTAGTTGC
>NC_057801.1:274474414-274485568 GCF_018294505.1 Triticum aestivum
CCCTGGCTCTCTCTCACTCTCCCCCGACCCTTTCCCCCTTCTCTGCTCCTTTCCCCTCTCACGCCCGAACGCCGCCGTCGTTCGCTGCCACCACGCCCACCATGCTCCTCTCGCCTCCCCGTGCAGTATGCAAGCTCCGCCACCGCCCGTTACGCCGCCTCGAGCAAGCCCCAAGCGCTCGGACGCCCCAACTCGACCGCCTCGACTCGTCTTCAAGCTTCGGTCGCCGGAGATCGCCGTCGCCGTCCCGTCGCCCCAGGCCTTCCCCGAGCACGCCGACCATCTCATCGTGATCTCCGTGAGCCCCTGCTTCATTTCCCCCTAACTCCATGTCCGATTTCGAGTTCTACCCGCCCCCTCCACCGGAGCCGAGACGCTCCGCCGCACGGGCTCGTCGCCGACGAAGGCCCGGTGACCTTTTGGTCCCACGCGTGCGTCTGTTGCACTCGCAACGTCCCGTAGAGTAAAACTAGTGCGGCAACCGTCCCGTTTGCACACCGCAGCGCCGGTCCCGCGAACCCCCAAGCTCCGGCCGCCGCCTAAGTGGTCGCCGCCGTCGACCCCGGCCTCCCTGTGCCCAGCTGCGTGCGCCCCTAGATGCGCGGGAGCATGGGCTCCCTCTTGGTGCCCTCAGCGCGACCAGCCACGGGCTGTAGCACCGTCCCGAGCAACTCCGTCGAGGTCTCGCCGACGCCATCGTCGCCGGCATCACTTGTTGTCGTGGCTGGCTTAATTAGCCAGTAATCACCGCACCGTGTCACAGACAGCTAGGCCCCACCGCCTAACCAACCGGCTAACTATAATAGATTAAGTTTAATCTAATCGCAGTGGCCCCATGCGTCAGTTTTGACCGCGCTGACGTGGCTGTTGACTGGCCCCACATGTCATGTTGACTTCGCTGACGTGGGCATTGACCGGACCCACCTGTCATTGGCACTAAACAGCCCCAGTCACTGACCAGTGGACCCCACTGGTCAGATTTGACTAGCAGCAGTGTCTATTGACCTGCTGACGTCATAGTGACGCAATGCTGACGCAATAAGTATTTTCTGGATTTATTTTTATACAGGAAATTCCAGAAAATGCCCTAAACTTCTAAAAATCATATAAAATCAGCCGTAACTCCAAATGAGATAAATTATATATGAAAAATTATCAGAAAAATTCCAGGAACCCATCTGTACCATTTTCATGCATGTTTGAACAAATTAACCTCACTGTTTAGACCAAAACATGATAATGCACTATTTGAATTCATAGTTTGAATTTGAATTTGAACTTAGGGTTCAAACCAACTTCATTTAACTTTGTTGCTAGTTGCATTAGCTCAAACCACGGCATATTGCCATGTCACATTCATGCATCATATTGTTGCATTGCATTGATTGTGTTTCTTTCTTGTTTGCCGGTAATTGTCCCCTCTCAGTAGACGACGTTCCGACGATTGTTCGATGACACCGATGAAGAACTATATTATCTTCAGAAGTGCCAGGCAAGCAAAACCCCCTTGTTCATTCCGATACAATCCTACTCTCTCGCCCTGCTCTCTTTTACTGCATTAGGACAACAACGAGTCATTTGTTACTTGCTGCGGTAGCTGAACCCCTTTATCCTCTGCATGACCTGTCATTGCCACAGTAAATAGATGAAACCCACTAGTATGAGTAGGAATTGTTTGAGCCCTGTTGTGCCTACTCATTCATGTTTGTTTGTCATGCCTGCTACTGCTTAGAGTTGAGTCAGGTCTGATTCATCGGGAATGAATCAGAGGTGTGTGAACATGTCCTACTGTGTGTGAGCTAAGTGTGTGAACACGATTTGGTAAAAGGTATCGGTAAGAGGCCATGTAGGAGTACATGGTGGGTTGTCTCATTGAAGCCGTCCTTAGGAACTGAGTTCTGTGTTTGTGATCCATGATTCAGCTACTACCACGCATTGGGCCCGAAACCAATGGACCCTCTCGGCTTCTTAATCACCCTTGTCCTCTGTCTAGGAGTTGCAAGTAGTTTCTGGTGTTTGTAGTATGCTGGAGGCCGTGGGCAGCGCTGACCGGAGGGGTGGGCTGTGATGCGGTAGGCACGTGGCACGGTGTACCGGGCGCCCGTTTGGTGTCTCGGGAACCCTGCTCACATCGTTTGGGGCTGTGAGCGAAACTCCGGCCGGATCTCCTCATGGATGGAACCCGAATAGGCGATAAACCTGGACTAGAGACTTGAGTGTTTAGGTAGGCTGTGGCCGACACCCACGTTGGGCTTCCGCTTGAAGGTTGCCGAGTACATGTCGTGTAAACGGCGGTAAGTGGTGAGAGCGTGTGTGAAGAAGTACACCCCTGCAGGGTTAACATCATCTATTCGAATAGCCGTGTCCGCGGAAAAGGACTTCTGGGTTGCCTGTACAGTTCATAGACAAGTGAAAGTGGATACCCTAAAATACGCAAGATAAGCGTGAGTGCTATGGATGGCGTTCTCGTAGGGAGACGGGAGCGGATCCATAGTGGTGTATTGATATGGTGAATATGTGGACTCGTGTGCACCACCTCAAAAGAGTTACTTGCAGTCGTAGTTTAGGATAGCCACCGAGTCAAAGCTGGCTTGCTGCAGTTAAACCCCACCATCCCTTTGTTGATAATGGTGCATATGTAGTTAGTTCTGATGTAAGTCATGCTGGGTACATTTGTACTCACGTTTGCCTATTTTATGTTTTTGCAGAGAGACGTCAGTCTCGCTAGTAGTTCCACGTGGACTTCGACGTTTAGCTTGTTACCTCAGCTACGATCTTGTGCCCTCGGCAGGATCTGGTAGATAGTCAGGCTTCTCGGCCTTTTTCATTTATAGATGTCTGTACTCAGACATGATAGCTTCCGCTTGTGCTTTGATTTGTATGCTCTGAATGTTGGGTCATGAGACCCCTGTTTGTAATATCTCGCTCCTCGGAGCCTATTGAATAAATACTTGAGTCGTAGAGTCATGTTGTGATGCCATGTTGTATTTGCACATATCGAGCATATTGTGTGTATGTTATTGAAATGCTTGGTATGTGTGGGATCTGACTATCTAATTGTTTATCTTTAGTAGCCTCTCTTACTGGGAAATGTCTCCTAGTGTTTCCACCGAGCCATGGTAGCTTGCTACTGCTCCGGAACACTTAGGCTGGCCGGCATGTGTCCTTCTTCGTTCCTGTGTCTGTCCCTTCGGGGAAATGTCACGCGATGAATACCGGAGTCCTGTTACCCCGCTGCAGCCCGGTTCACCAGAGTCCTGCTAGCCCAGTGCTACAGCCTGGATTCACCCGCTGATGACCGACACGTTCAATGCTGGGTCATGGATGCCTGTCCCTGTAAGTTTGTGCCACTTTGGGTTTACGACTAGCCATGTCAGCCCGGGCTCCTTATCATATGGATGCTAGCGACACTATCATATACGTGTGCCAAAAGGCGCAAACGGTCCCGGGCAAAGGTAAGGCGACACCCGTGGGAATACCGTGCGTGAGGCCGCAAAGTGATATGGGGTGTTACATGCTAGATCGATGTGGCATTGAGTCGGGGTCCTGACAGATATGATACTGATATTACTTAACCGACACATTTAATTGGTTAGCTAAAGGTCCCACTTGAGTTTCCAAATGCATGTCGTGACATATAGAGAGACAGCATAATTGCATTTATTTTTCACTTGTTGACCGTACTTTCTTGTCCATACCAAATCTTAGTTGTTATTTCAAAGCAAACATCGGTTGCTAACTACCCTTTGCGCGGTTTGCAGCTTCAGATCTGCCATCCCACTGCCACGGTCAACACTGTACTAATCATGCTTATGTTTTCCCCATTTTATGATGACCACAATCAGCCTACGTGGTTCGTGTCGTAATAGCACTGCTCCACCCATCGAGCTAAACAAGCTTAGTTGTACAAGTTCATATATGATATTATTGCTGATATTAGTAAAACTGAGAGATGTTTAATTGGTTAGCTAAATGTTCCTACTTTAGTTTCGAAATGCATGTGAGCCACATATGGAGAGACCGGAAAGAATAGTATTTCTCTGTGCGCTCTGGTTCATCATGGGTGGCCAACCGACATTGTAATGAAACACTTGTAATATCTTCAGTCTGCTTGCTCTTCTGCTCTTCTTTAAGATGATACTCTTCTCTTGCGGTCGACTGGTCAGGTCGAGTTGTTTTCCCTTAGTATATTTTGAATCTGTCAGGTCATGTCGACTTGTTCTTCTTTACTATATGTTGAAGCTATCATCTGCGAAGTGTCATCACTTCTGGAGCTCTCATATTTTGAGTAGTAGGCCACATTATATTAATGCACACAACAAATTACAGCATGCATGGCATCTTTTAAAAGAATTGCAGAGATAGCACAAAGGGGTTTACAGGGAGGCAGTATTGGATTAGAATCACTTCTGCATTACAAAGAAAATCTCACTTGTTTTTATGTTTTCGTGCATGTCAAATATTGAACATTATCAAAATGAACATGAGAATGGGCGCACAAGAGGAATATTGCGGAACGATCCACTGGCTAACAAACTTGGCATGCTGGAGGATGGCCTATCTTATTCACCCATCAAGGTGCTTGCTCTAACTTTGCAAAGTTGTATTGGTCGCACATATTTTACATCTGACCTCTTGCATTTGTTCTACTTTGTAACACCATCTGCTTAGTTTAAGCATCATATATGAGTATATGCCATAACTATCCATTTTCTGTACCTATTCCATGTGTCGTCACACTATGTTTTTCTAGTCAAATGTTGTTCTTTCGTGATAGATGTCCAAAAGGAAGAGGGTGAGTGCAGATCCTCAAGGAGTACAAACTAGGTATTTGGAAACGGTAGTGATACTTGTTAAATCAGATAGATCAGCAGCCACAGAAAACACAGGCCCAACTATACCACACTTTACCCCTACTCCAGTGGTCAAACCCCTATTAGAACTGCTGGGAGCCCAGCATCAGGTACTGTCTATGATATCAATTCAAAATTTGAACTCCTAAATTTCTGCTTGTGCCTTACCTTCTCTCTTGTATGAAAACTAATTTCAGATGAATCTCCTTGCTCAAAGGATCATACGATCTCAAAACAATAATGGGCTCTGCGTTGCTCTTGTCAGTACCTCTCTCCCTTTTGCCTTGTAACGCTGTACTTAATTTATTGCTATTTGATTATGTATCATCAGTCTGCACCTGAGCTTCATTATCCTCTGTTTCTTCCAATATTATTTGATCTATATTTACTCTTTGCAAAATTAGAATAATGGCAACGCTTATAAAGAATTTTCTTTGGGGAATTTATTGAATTATCCTTCCATCAACATGGAGAAGGGCTTTGTCCAGCCCGTATTAACATGTAATGTAAGTTCATCCTTCTCAAGCCTTCAAACTTTTTTCTAGTATAGATTTGGATAGGCATCATTGCCTCCACTTCTGTTTGCTTTGCTGTTTACATCTGATTGGATGTTTGCAACAACTACCAGTTTCAAATTGTAGTTGTAAAAACATGTTACTTATGCAGAACAAATCCATTTATTTGCTTATATAATTATGAAACCTGTTACGTGTCTCCTTGTTTCTCTTTCAGAGTCGTATCTCTTACGCTAGGCAGAACTTTAGGGAAGATAGTGAGCCAAACCATCTTGAGGACAGTGAGATGACCCCAAGGTCCTGTCTTGATGAACACAGTGAGTTGAAGCTACTCACTAGCAGGTGTGAGACAACCTCTGTGTAGTCGTTGCCTCAATCAGTTCGACTTCTTCAGTCTCAACTTAAAGCGAAAAGCCTTGCTTCAGCTCAGCTCCGACTTGAAGTCAAAGATGCAATGAAGATGTCAGAGGACTGTTGTGCGCACCATCATACCTTAAATCTAGTGTTGATGCATCTGTTGTTGACACAACTGAGGTCTACTCAGCTTCTTCAGCTATTTGGGGGGCCCGACCTGGCCAGGCCTAGTGCCTTCTGAAGTGCTCTCAGTTTTGTATATTCTTTTGTCGGCGCGTTTATTTGCACTGGTGGCGAACTTTGATGCCCAGTGGATGTAATATGTGTGATAGCCGTGATAGCCTAGCATAAGTTGCTTGCTTATTTATTTCCTTGTTGTCTTGTTTATTTGTTTGCTTGTAGTGATTGCAGTTCTTTTTCCGCGGTTTGCTAGTGGCTGCAATAACCTATTTTTTAAAACTAGGCCACAATAACCATGGGCTAATATTTACTGTAGTGACACTGGGCCTCCTACGGGCCGTAGAAACAGTGGGCCTTCTAGGGGCCATAGAAATAGTGGGCCTTCTACGGGCCGTAGAAATAATGGGCCTTCTACGGGCCGTAGAAACAATGGGCCTTCTACGGGCCGTATCATCAATGGGCCTTATACGAGCAGTATGATCGATTGGCCAAACGTGGGCCAATAACAGGCCTCATTATGGCCGTAAACGGGCTAGAGTTGGAATCATCCGTTCATGGGCCGACCATAACGGGCCATCGTTAATAGGCCATATTTCATGACGCTATGAAAATGGCCCAACGTGTTAACGGACCACAAACGGGCCGACTGTAACCACGGGCTGAATTTGGCCCATAAGCAGAAAATGAATAGTAACGGGCCATAAGTAAATGAATGCTAGAAATGAGCCCAAGAATAAATGGGCTCTGAGAAGGCCGAAAGATAATATGGGCTGGAAACGGCCCAACGGAATAACGGGCCCTTAATTGGTATAAAGCGATACACTGTTCATTACGGGCCAGTTTCACCACAGGCCGTTAATGGGTGTAAAGTAAAACACTGTTCATTACGGGCCAGTTTCACCACGGGCCGTTAATAGGCCAAGAGTTACATAGGGCCTCATATGGCCCGAAAGACGTCATGGGCCATACATGGGCCACAAATGAAAACGGGCTGGAATCATATTGGGTGGCCCAGATGACGCTACTGGGCCTAGTTCGGGTAGGGCGTAATGGGCCTTGGGTTAGCGGGCTGTAAATGGGCTATATGCAAAGAGGTCGTTAACAGGCTTTACATGGGCCGGCCCGCCATCTTTTGACCAAGTCAAACGGGCCGGCCTTTTTCACAGGAATGGGCCTCTGTTGGGTCGTGCCACGTGTCGACGTATCATAGGCGCCTTATGTCCAATGAGTGGATGACATCTGTCCCAACGGTGAGCCGACACGTGTTTCCTCCAGCCAACGATGATTTTACACGTGGAAAATCCCCATTGGTCGGGGCTGATAATGGGTTATCGGATCCAAAACCCGACCCGATAGCTTAACGGTGTTCCGTTACGGTGGATGCCACATGCCGGTCACCCTTGACGAAAGCACTTCTATGACGCGCGATTTATCGTCATGGAAGTGGACACTTCCGTGATGATAACTTTGGTAATGTCATGGAACACTTCTACGACAGCACAGGTATGACTATCTTGATTCTGTCATAAATTTGTCATGGATGTACATGCATGACAAAAAATGCGACCTACTGTGACAAACACGTATCATCACGGAAGTGTATTTTTTTGTAGTGCTGGATGTGTTGGCCTCACGACTAAGTCCTCACACTAAGGACATCTGACGTATTAATTCCACGACAAGAAGCAAAAGTGATTGTTTCTAGAAACGGGTCCTTTCTCGAGGAAAAATTTCTCTTGAAAGAATTGAGTGGGAGGATGGTGGAGACTTGATGAGGTTATTGAACCATCACTTCAACCAATCTGTAGCAGGGCACAGGAAGTTGTTCCTGTGGCGCCTACACCAGTTGAAGTAGAAGCTGATGACAGTGATCATGAAACTTCGGATCAAGTCACTACCAAACCTCGTAGGTCGACATGGACGCATACTGCTTCGGAGTGGTACGGTAATCCTGTCTTGGAGGTCATGTTGCTAGACAACAATGAACCTATGAGCTGTGGAGAAGCGATGGTGGGCCCGGATTCCGACAAATGGCTCGAGGCCATAAATCCAAGAGAGGATCCATGTATAAAACAAAGTGTAGACTTTGGAAGAACTACTTGATGGTTGTAAGGCTCTTGGGTATAGATGGATTTTAAAAGGGAAGACGGACAATGATGGTAAGTGTCACCATTAAGAAAGCTCAACTTGTCGCTAAGATGTTTTCCGACAAGTTCAAGGAGTTGACTACGATGAGACTTTCTCACTCGTAGCGATGCTAAGAGTCTGTTGAAATTATATTAGCAGTTATTGCATTATTTATGAAATCTTGCAGATATGATGTCAAAACATTGTTTCCTCGACAATTTTCTTGAGGAAAGGTTGTATGTGATACAACCAGAAGGTTTTGTCAATCCTAAAAGATGCTAACAAGTATGCAAAGCTCCAGCAATCCTTCTAAGGACTAGAGTAAGCATCTCGGAGTTGGAATATACGCTTTGATGAGATGATCAAAGATTTTGGGTTTATACAAAATTTATGAGAAACTTGTATTTCCAAAGAAGTGAGTGGGAGCACTATAAAATTTCTGATGAGTATATGTTGTTGACATATTGTTGATCGGAAATGGTGTAGAATTTCTGGAAAGCATATAGGGTTGTTTGAAAGGTGTTTTTCAATGGAAAACCTGGATTAAGCTACTTGAACGTTGAGCATCAAGATCTATAAGGATAGATCAAAAACACTTAATAGTACTTTCAAATGAATGCATACCGTGACAAGATTTTAAAGGAGTTCAAACAAATCAGCAAAGAAGGAGTTCTTGGCTGTGTTATAAGGTGTGAGCATTGAGTAAGACTCAAGATCTGACCACGGCAGAAGAGAGAGAAAGGACAAAGGTCGTCCCCTATGCTTTAGACGTAGGCTCTACAGTATGCTATGTTGTGTACGGCACTCGAAGTGTGCCTTGCCATGAAGTCAATCAAGGGGTACAAGAGTGATCCAGGAATGGATCACATGACAGCGGTCAAACCTATCCTAAGTAACTAGTGGACTAAGGAATTTTCTCGATTATGGAGGTGGTAAAAGAGTTCGCCGTAAAGGGTTACGTCGATGCAAACTTTGACACTAATCCGGATGACTCTGAGTAGTAAACCGGATTCATATAGTAGAGCAGTTATTTGGAATAGCTCCAAGTAGCGCGTGGTAGCTGCATCTACAAGATGACATGGAGATTTGTAAAGCACACACGGATCTGAAAGGTTCAGACCCATTAACTAATAACCTCTCTCACAAGCGAGATATGATCAAACCCCATGGGTGTTAGATTCATTACAATCACATAGTGATGTGAACTAGATTATTGACTCTAGTGCAAGTGGGAGACTGTTGGAAATATGCCCTAGAGGCAATAATAAAATGGTTATTATTGTATTTCCTTCTTCATGATAATTGTCTATTGTTCATGCTATAATTGTATTAACTGGAAACCGTAATACATGTGTGAATACATAGACCACAACATGTCCCTAGTGAGCCTCTAGTTGACTAGCTCGTTGATCAATAGATGGTTATTGTCGGTGTCAAAACCGGCGGATCTCGGGTAGGGGGTCCCGAACTGTGGGTCTAGGCGGATGGTAACAGGAGACAAGGGACACGATGTTTTACCCAAGTTCGGGCCCTCTTGATGGAGGTAAAACCCTACGTCCTGCTTGATTGATATTGATGGTGTGGGTATTACAAGAGTAGATCTACCACGAGATCAAGGAGGCTAAACCCTAGAAGCTAGCCTATGGTATGATTGTTGTTCGTCCTATGGACTAAAGCCATCCGGTTTATATAGACACCGGAGAGGGATAGGGTTACATAGAGTCGGTTACAATGGTAGGAGATCTACATATCCGTATTGCCAAGCTTGCCTTCCACGCCAAGGAAAGTCCCATCCGGACACGGGACAAAGTCTTCAATCTTGTATCTTCATAGTCTTGGAGTCCGGCCGATGATGATAGTTCGGCTATCCGGACACCCCCTAGTCCAGGACTCCCTCAGTAGCCCCTAAACCAGGCTTCAATGACGACGAGTTCGGCGCGCATATTGTCTTCGGCATTGCAAGGCGGGTTCCTTCTCCGAATAATTTATAGAAGATTGTGAACACCAGGATAGTGTCCCGCTCTGCAAAATAAATTCCACATACCACCGTAGAGAGAATAATATTTACACAAGTTCAATCTGCTGACGTATTTTGTGGCGTGACGTCACACCACTACCAAGCCTTTACTCGAATTGTTTTTATTATACCACCTCAGCGCGTTTAGCGAAGTGGTTTCCTTGGCACGTCTTGTCGAAGCAGAGATCGTGTTCCCCTTATTCCGGGATTCTCATTAATACGGACATGGGTAACCCAACCACGCCCGTTGCCACGCCCCCTCCATCGAAGGCGGGTTCCAAACGGTCACGGGGACAGCTCTTGGTATTCTCCCTCTTTATAATGAGACCAAGGCCTGTTCTTTTTCTTCAACCCTCAATCAAATCCACCCCTTGCCCCGAGTTCCAACACCCAAGGCTCCAGATTTGGGTACTTTCGACCTTCGACAATGTTCGGCTCCGACCTACGAGGCCGGTGGATGCCCTCCTCTATCACGGAAGAGGACGTGCTCAAGCTGAGAGATGCCAGGTACTTAACCTACGAGATTTCGCATAGGTTGCCTGCCCAAGGGCAAGTTATTCCTACTCCCGAGCCCAGTGAGAGTGTCGTGTTCGTGTCTCACCTTCGTCGGGGTTTAGGCTGTGACGCCCGGGTAATTATGCTACAGTAATCCCCACTAATGTTGCCACGTCACCTCGGTTACTGTGGATAAACTCGCGTTAGTTCGAAACCGGTTCGAATTCAAAATCAAAACAAAAGCAAAGATAAAAGGTTTCAAAACAAAGACTAAAAATGTTCGGGGGTTGTCTAAAATAGCTAACCTAATTATGGTGGGGTGCACTAATTTTGGTAAAATGCTTTGGCATTTTAAGTAAACTAAAAACAGAAAAGAGAAATAATAAAAGAAAAAGGAAAGACAAAAAAAAGGGGGGAAGGGAAAACCCCTGGCCCATTCCCCCTGGCCCATTCCCCCTCCCCACTTGGCCCCTCCCCCCCTGGCCCATTCCCCCCCTGGCCCGGCCCAGCGCCGGTCGCTTATCCCCTCACCCCCCGCGGCAAACCCTAGCCGCCCCACACTTCCCCCCCACGCGCCCCGACCCACGCTCCCCTGCTCCCTCGCCCGATCCAG
>NC_057801.1:274486179-274487034 GCF_018294505.1 Triticum aestivum
CCGGGTCCCTATCCTCTCCTCTTCCCGAACGGCGCCGTCGCCGGAGCTCCGTCTCCGGCGACCCGAACCTCGCCCTCGTTTCCCCCCCGGTCACCGGACCGCTCGACCCTCCGTCTTGGGCGCCGCTAGCCCCGGTTGCGGCCCCGTTCCCTCTTGGTCGTGCCTTGCCTCGACCTTGCGCCGGCGACCGTTGGCCGGCGCCCCACTATGCCCCGGTGGCCTGCGCCGACCGCCCTCGCCGCACCCACGGCCACGCCTCCCCGGTGCTCCTGGTGCCCCGCTGCGGCAACCCCGCCGTGGCCACGGCCACGCCCCACCTCGGGCAGGCTACGGGCTCCCTGTCGCCCTGGCCGGTTGTCCGCTCCAGCGCCCGAACCCACCGAACCCGTTTGGCCCTGGGCCAATGACATGGGGGCCCCACCCCCCTAAAAAGAACGGTTTTTATTAAAACAAAAATGAAAATAAAATGAAAATGAATTAAAACTAATTAACTAATTAGTTAATTAATTAATTAATTAAGTATTTAATTAATCTAATTAATTCTGTTTAATTAACCCTAACCACTAATTAACCTAATTAACTAAGGTTAATTAACTTTGATTAGGCTAATTAAGTTAATAGAGTATGACGAACGGGACCCACATGTCAGGGTTGACTCAGTCAACCCCTGTTGACTGCTGATGTCAGCATGACATCATGCTGACGTCATTAATACATTTTTTCGAATTAATTAAATAAATAATTAAATTTCAGAAATTAATAAAATCTTTAGAAAATCATATCTTTTAATCCGTAACTCGGATTAAAATGTTTTCAACATGAAAGTTGCTCAGAACGACGAGACGATTCCGGATA
>NC_057801.1:274487044-274487883 GCF_018294505.1 Triticum aestivum
GCTCCCTGTCGCCCTGGCCGGTTGTCCGCTCCAGCGCCCGAACCCACCGAACCCGTTTGGCCCTGGGCCAATGACATGGGGGCCCCACCCCCCTAAAAAGAACGGTTTTTATTAAAACAAAAATAAAAATAAAATGAAAATGAATTAAAACTAATTAACTAATTAGTTAATTAATTAATTAATTAAGTATTTAATTAATCTAATTAATTCTGTTTAATTAACCCTAACCACTAATTAACCTAATTAACTAAGGTTAATTAACTTTGATTAGGCTAATTAAGTTAATAGAGTATGACGAACGGGACCCACATGTCAGGGTTGACTCAGTCAACCCCTGTTGACTGCTGACGTCAGCATGACATCATGCTGACGTCATTAATACATTTTTTCGAATTAATTAAATAAATAATTAAATTTCAGAAATTAATAAAATCTTTAGAAAATCATATCTTTTAATCCGTAACTCGGATTAGAATGTTTTCAACATGAAAGTTGCTCAGAACGACGAGACGATTCCGGATACGCAGCCCGTTCGTCCGCCACACCCCTCTAACCTATCGAACCCGCAACTTTCCCCCTCCGGCTCCTCTGCCCGAAAACACGAAACACCGGGAATACTTTCCCGGATGATTCCCCCCTTAACCAGTACCACCTCATACCGCGTTAGAACACGTCTAGCTCTGCTTGTTGACCTGTTATGCACTTGCTTGCTATGTATTTACTGTTTCTCCCCCCTCTTCTCTCCGGTAGCCCCCGTGACGATGCTGATGCCCCTATGGACGACTACGTCACCGACGACCCCTCTCTCTTGCCAGAGCAACCAGGCAAGCCCCCCCTTT
>NC_057801.1:274488051-274494227 GCF_018294505.1 Triticum aestivum
CAACCAGGCAAGCCCCCCCCCCTTGATCACCAGATATCGCCTACTCTTCTCTATACTGCTTGCATTAGAGTAGTGTAGCATGTTACTGCTTTCCGTTAATCCTATTCTGATGCATAGCCTGACATTGTTGCTACATCTGTTGATACCTTACCTGCAATCCTAAATACTTAGTATAGGATGCTAGTTTATCATTATTGGCCCTACATTCTTGTCGGTCTGCCATGCTATACTACTGGGCTGTGATCACTTCGGGAGGTGATCACGGGCATATACTATATACTTTACACTGTTACATTACCTGTGATACTGTTCGGAGATGGGGGGCTGAAAGGACAGGTGGCTCCATCCCGGTAGAGGTGGGCCTGGGTTCCCGACGGCCCTCGACTGTTACTTTGTGGCGGAGCGACAGGGCAGGTTGAGACCACCTAGGAGACAGGTGGGCCTGGCCCTGTTCGGCGTTCGCGGATACTTAACACGCTTAACGAGATCTTGGTATTTGATCTGAGTCGGCTACGAGCCTATACGCACTAACCATCTACGTGGGAGTAGTTATGGGTATCCCGACGTCGTGGTATCAGCCGAAGCACTTCAGACGTCAGCGACGGAGCGGCGCGCGCCGAATTGGACTGGAACGCCACTAGGCTAGGTCTGCTTTCGGCCGCCCTCGCAACGTGCAGGTGTGCTATGGGCGATGGGCCCAGACCCCTGTGCGCTTAGGTTTAGACCGGCGTGCTGGCCTCTCTGTTGTGCCTAGGTGGGGCTGCGACGTGTTGATCTTCCGCGGCCGGGCATGACCCAGGAAAGTGTGTCCGGGCAAATGGGATCAAGTGTGTTGGGTTATGTGGTGCACCCCTGCAGGGAAGTTAATCTATTCGAATAGCCGTGATCTTCGGTAACAGGACGACTTGGAGTTGTACCTTGACCTTATGACAACTAGAACCGGATACTTAATAAAACACACCCTTCCAAGTGCCAGATACAACCGGTGGTCGCTCTCCCTCAGGGATACGAGGGGAGGATCGCCGGGTAGGATATGCTATGCGATGCTACTTGGAGGACTTCGACCTACCCTCTTCTGCATGCTGCAAGACGGAGGCTGCCAGAAGCGTAGTCTTCGACAGGATTAGCTATCCCCCTCTTATTCTGGCATTCTGCAGTTCAGTCCACTGATATGGCCTCTTTACACATATACCCATGCATATGTAGTGTAGCTCCTTGCTTGCGAGTACTTTGGATGAGTACTCACGGTTGCTTTCTCCCCTCCTTTTCCCCTTTCCTTTCTTTCTGGTTGTCGCAACCAGATGCTGGAGTCCAGGAGCCAGACGCCACCGTCGACGACGTCTACTACCCCGGAGGTGCCTACTACTACGTGCAGGCCGCTGACGACGTCCAGGAGTAGTTTAGGAGGATCCCAGGCAGGAGGCCTGCGCCTCTTTCGATCTGTATCCCAGTTTGTGCTAGCCTTCTTAAGGCAAACTTGTTTAACTTATGTCTGTTTTCAGATATTGTTGCTTCCGCTGACTCGTCTATGATCGAGCACTTGTATTCGAGCCCTCGAGGCCCCTGGCTTGTATTATGATGCTTGTATGACTTATTTTTATTTGTAGAGTTGTGTTGTGATATCTTCCCGTGAGTCCCTGATCTTGATCGTACACATTTGCGTGCATGATTAGTGTACGATTGGATCGGGGGCGTCACAAGTTGGTATCAGAGCCAACTGCTTGTAGGAATCCCCCTTTCCAACTCCTTAGCCGAAGTTGAGTCTAGTCATTGCGAAACTTTTACTAACTTGGCTGTGTGCCTTAAGGGCCCCCGTCGCCATTGGGTGGTAGTAGGATCTTTTATTCCTCGACCTTTACTCTGGGACTCTGAGCTCTCTTCTATTCGGGTTAAATGATTTTGCTAAAAACAAAACTAACTTTAGGTTCTCGCAAGTACTTTCTCCCGGAGAGCCACTTGTTACCGATGACCGCCTGCTGCACCAGAAGGTTCCGAGATACTCTACGATGTGCTCTGGAGACTATGTGCCATCGCTTTTGCAATTCACTTGCATCGATAAATCCCTCTGGATAACCACTTACACCTATCGTTCATATTGTCATCCCCAGTTGCTTTTGTTATTACAAAATGTCCTGAAATACTCTTCGGTATTCCGAGAATTCTTTACGCTTACTGCCCTGCAGTTCCTTGCTGCATGAATACCCCTACGGATAATTACTCGCGCTTGCCGAGTATCCGCTCATCCCCAGTTGTTCTTGTGTTTCACAAAAGTCTTCAAAATAATATTCGATCTTCCGAAAATCCTCTGGAGCCTTTGGCTCTTGAAATTCTTGCTTGCTTGCATTATGCTTAATCCCATAACTCTGTGGTCTTATTGACATTCCTTGTCATTATCATTTTTGAGTCTGTTGACTCAATATGTTTGCGAATACACGCAATCATCTTTGATCCTTATAAGTTACTTTTCCGGCTGAGCTGCCATTCTTTTAACTGGAATTGGTTCTCGACCAATCCAATTGTCGTTGATTGTACCATAAGGCTATTCAACTTATCCATCCCTAATCAGAGCATTGCTTCTGATCCCTTGATTTGGAGATCATAATTCCTTTGCATTTGACAATTGAGTTAGTCAGTTGTTTCTATAATCTGCTTCCTCTAGTTGAGTACCGATGCTCACGTTAGATCCCTTGTGGACCACCAGATCCTTTGTTGGATTTTATCTGACAACGCCCTTCATATTCAATAAACTTGTGAGCCTTTTCTCGGATACATAATGCCTTTGGTAAATTGTATCGTCTGCTTTCTCAACCATGCTCTGCCTTCGAGCTTGAGTTAATTAATTCTAAAAGATTCTGGTATAGGATTCTAAGATGCCCCGATGGGTTGAACCTATGCCTTCCTTAATATGTGTGAACTCGAAAGTTTTCACGAGTCGTACTCTTCTGGTATTTTGCCAGATAAAATTTCAACGCTATAACTTCATCGAAAGCGAGAAGTGAATGAAAGGGTATGCATTGGAGAAGTGGGAGTCGACCTTGAACTTTGTGTTCATGCCCATGGACGCGATGTATATCCTATCCTGGAAGCTTCTTGTAATAATAGCTACTTCCTTGATATAATATCCTTTGGTTTCGTTGAATTGATCCTTTGCAATCATGGTCCCGACCATATGTTCTTCCTTGATCCAATTCCCGGGCAAGTTTAAGCACTTGTCTTCTGTGGATCAATACCCCAGTCCAACCCTTACTTTGATCTACCGTCGAGTATTACCCCCCTGGTATCTCGAGATTATCATGGAACTGCATAACTTTTTATGAGTTCTTCATCAAGTGCTACCTTCCCACTGATTCCAATTTTTCGCGGGCTCTGAGTTATTGAACACTCAAAGACACCGATAACTGAACCGAGTCCGCTCTACGGTTCAACAACTCTTCAGTAAGCTTCTATAAGTACGAGTTTGTTACCCGATCACGCCATTCCTAGCCTGTTTGGCTATATCATTGTCGTGACGATTCTAACGGTGCTACCTGGTCCTTATTCTCGGAGCACCAATTTTCGATGATGAACTAACCTTACGTCGATTTTCCTCGTCATAACCTTTCACCTTAAACAACAAGCTTGAGTTCGAGTTTGTGTCGTAACTGTGGTTCCAATAACCTCTTGCTTCATCATTCCTTTGACTTGATGTCGTCGCTAATTGACTACATCTACATGAAATCTCTCGACAATTGTGTCGTGGTCATCATCAACCTTATGAGCTCTTCCAGGAATTCAATTGAATTCATAATGGGTAATACCATCCTTGCCCCTCGATGATTCCTGTTCTCATCGACCACCTTATTGCCTTCCGTTCAACACAACTTGTTCGTGTTTTGTGTAAACCTTGAGATCACTGCTACCCAACAGTTGATCTTCCTTACCTCGGAAGTATTACCATCTCTTTTTGTCAGGAATGTGGTGAGAATTTCACCACCTCTTAATAATTCTTGATATCATAATACTTCTTGCCATCTTCGTTCATTCCTTGGTCCCCGTATTGTTTTCAACCGGAATACCGACAATGGAGCTATGACATGTGAATTCAAAACTTCTAACAACCCTATTGCTTTGAAGTGAATGGGCGATAGTTCATTCTAAGTCCTTCGCTAATTGAATCACCATTCTAACATTGGTCGTGCAACCCAACCCGTACTTCGGGCGCACCCTTCAACCAGTGTTTAATTGTGTATGTTTTCCTCGAGCATACTTCCTTATATAATTTGATCTAACAAATGTTATCCCATTGTTCACTTAATGGTGGAAATCCATCTTTTGGGAATCTCGGTGAATTGCCGTTGAGTTCACCAGACACCTCCTTGTCCTCTCCTTGGTTTAATGGTGAACTATTGCTTCAGAAACCCGCTCCCATAGTTCATTTCCCGAGAAGCTTGCAATGCCATTTCAACGATTTGTGTTGCGCCTTTTCTTCTCAGACATCCTGAATCTCAGGTATCCTGACACCAATCGGATCTGAATCTCGGTCAGATATGATGGTTGGGACACCTTTCCAAGAGTTATGATGTTGATCCTTTGATGACCCGCTAACATGATGTCATGCCTAGCACCCCCCCCCCCCGGCTGGAGGACCTATCAATATAGATTCCTTTTCAGCAAGGTTATCCATTCATCCATGAGGAAATTGTAAGACTTATTCTACAAGTTATTCCAGATGGATCCTTTGTGATTCCAAAGTCTGATCTTCACCTGAAGGCCATGTCAATGCTATCTCGAAGCATGTCTGCGATACTCTGATTTTCAACAAGAACATCCGAAGCCCAATGCTAAATGTTTCTTGCTCAATTATCCGAACACCGTTGTATGGGTAATGTCATGAAATTTCTCTCCCCTTACCTAAAGGGTTTTCTACATTATATCCTGTCATGGATATCACGCTCTGCTTATCCTTGGGAAGGATATACCCCCGAAATATGTGTTTAAACACATTTTTCCTTTCCATTGTTCTGTTTAACCTAATGATCACATTTTCCTTTCCATGGGTTTGTTTGACCCTTCTTGTGACCTATATAATCTAAGCAGTGATAATCCCCTGCTTAGGTAAGCACCTCGTTGTACCACTCTGTAAGTAAGACCCTATTACTATTGTTGATGACATTCCAGTAACCACCGATGGACGAGAACCTTGCCTATTGGTCCGCCTCGTTCAACGAGCAGGAAAATGGTTCTCTTCGTCCCTCGCCCTTGGTACCTATGTTGTTGCCGACATGACCCTCAGACTCTCCTCTAACATGCCTTGCTTACATGATCGTGCAAGATGTCACCAACCTTCTACTTTTAACCACATGGTGGGCCCATAACCCACAGTTTCACAGGATCGAAACCTGACTCTCCTGTACACCCCCTGTTCCCAAAGTTATTCCTCACGCTTGACTTTGTATGTAATTCACGGGCCACTTGCCTGTAGATCTATTCTGGTATCGGACGCAATACTTATACCCGTTGCTCTGAACCCTTTCGCACCCTGCTTCAGGCAATGAACGATTGCCTATCCGCTTGAAACTTCTTATCTCCCTGTCTTACTTTGCTCTCGATGTGTGTCGTTTGTTCAACTCGTGAGATACTCATAAGTTCATTCTGGGGATACCCCCAGATGATTTTCACTTATAACATCCTTGCATTGTAGAGCTACCCCTTACCTATTCGTAAGTACGATGGAGTTCACGAAGAAATAGTGGCGAGTTTATCATGATGCATCGGAATAAAGGATTGAAGACATCAACGAAAGGAACTAACTTCGTCGAGAAGATCCGTTAGAATATCGTAACCAGAACTTTCCCCTTACTTCCCTCTTAAATCTCGGGACGAGATTTCTTGTAGTGGAGGAGAATTGTGACGCCCGGGTAATTATGCTACAGTAATCCCCACTAATGTTGCCACGTCACCTCGGTTACTGTGGATAAACTCGCGTTAGTTCGAAACCGGTTCGAATTCAAAATCAAAACAAAAGCAAAGATAAAAGGTTTCAAAACAAAGACTAAAAATGTTCGGGGGTTGTCTAAAATAGCTAACCTAATTATGGTGGGGTGCACTAATTTTGGTAAAATGCTTTGGCATTTTAAGTAAACTAAAAACAGAAAAGAGAAATAATAAAAGAAAAAGGAAAGACAAAAAAAGGGGGG
>NC_057801.1:274495060-274518354 GCF_018294505.1 Triticum aestivum
TCTCCTTCCCCCCTCGCCGAACGGCGCCCTCGTCCCCTCCTCCCGGCCACCGAACCCCCGGGTCCCTATCCTCTCCTCTTACCGAACGGCGCCGTCGCCGGAGCTCCGTCTCCGGCGACCCGAACCTCGCCCTCGTTTCCCCCCCGGTCACCGGACCGCTCGACCCTCCGTCTTGGGCGCCGCTAGCCCCGGTTGCGGCACCGTTCCCTCTTGGCCGTGCCTTGCCTCGACCTTGCGCCGGCGACCCTTGGCCGGCACCCCACTGTGCCCCGGTGGCCTGCGCCGACCGCCCTTGCCGCGCCCACGGCCACGCCTCCCCGGTGCTCCTGGTGCCCCGCTGCGGCAACCCCGCCGTGGCCACGGCCACGCCCCGCCCTGGGCAGGCTATGGGCTCCCTGTCGCCCTGGCCGTTTGTCCGCTCCAGCGCCCGAACCCACCGAACCCGTTTGGCCCTGGGCCAATGACATGGGGGCCCCACCCCCCTAAAAAGAACGGTTTTTATTAAAACAAAAATAAAATGAAAATGAAAATGAATTAAAACTAATTAACTAATTAGTTAATTAATTAATTAATTAAGTATTTAATTAATCTAGTTAATTCTGTTTAATTAACCCTAACCACTAATTAACCTAATTAACTAAGGTTAATTAACTTTGATTAGGCTAATTAAGTTAATAGAGTATGACGAACGGGACCCACATGTCAGGGTTGACTCAGTCAACCCCTGTTGACTGCTGACGTCAGCATGACATCATGCTGACGTCATTAATACATTTTTCGAATTAATTAAATAAATAATTAAATTTCAGAAATTAATAAAATCTTTAGAAAATCATATCTTTTAATCCGTAACTCGGATTAGAATGTTTTCAACATGAAAGTTGCTCAGAACGACGAGACGATTCCGGATACGCAGTCCGTTCGTCCGCCACGCCCCTCTAACCTATCGAACCCGCAACTTTCCCCCTCCGGCTCCTCTGCCCGAAAACACGAAACACCGGGAATTCTTTCCCGGATGATTCCCCCCTTAACCAGTACCACCTCATACCGCGTTAGAACACGTCTAGCTCTGCTTGTTGACCTGTTATGCACTTGCTTGCTATGTATTTACTGTTTCTCCCCCCTCTTCTCTCCGATAGCCCCCGTGACGATGCTGATGCCCCTATGGACGACTACGTCACCGACGACCCCTCTCTCTTGCCAGAACAACCAGGCAAGCCCCCCCCCCTTGATCACCAGATATCGCCTACTCTTCTCTATACTGCTTGCATTAGAGTAGTGTAGCATGTTACTGCTTTCCGTTAATCCTATTCTGATGCATAGCCTGACATTGTTGCTACATCTGTTGATACCTTACCTGCAATCCTAAATACTTAGTATAGGATGCTAGTTTATCATTATTGGCCCTACATTCTTGTCGGTCTGCCATGCTATACTACTGGGCTGTGATCACTTCGGGAGGTGATCACGGGCATATACTATATACTTTACACTGTTACATTACCTGTGATACTGTTCGGAGATGGGGGGCTGAAAGGACAGGTGGCTCCATCCCGGTAGAGGTGGGCCTGGGTTCCCGATGGCCCTCGACTGTTACTTTGTGGCAGAGCGACAGGGCAGGTTGAGACCACCTAGGAGACAGGTGGGCCTGGCCCTGTTCGGCGTTCGCGGATACTTAACACGCTTAACGAGATCTTGGTATTTGATCTGAGTCGGCTACGAGCCTATACGCACTAACCATCTACGTGGGAGTAGTTATGGGTATCCCGACGTCGTGGTATCAGCCGAAGCACTTCAGACGTCAGCGACAGAGCGGCGCGCGCCGAATTGGACTGGAACGCCACTAGGCTAGGTCTGCTTTCGGCCGCCCTCACAACGTGCAGGTGTGCTATGGGCGATGGGCCCAGACCCCTGTGCGCTTAGGTTTAGACTGGCGTGCTGGCCTCTCTGTTGTGCCTAGGTGGGGCTGCGACGTGTTGATCTTCCGCGGCCGGGCATGACCCAGGAAAGTGTGTCCGGGCAAATGGGATCAAGCGTGTTGGGTTATGTGGTGCACCCCTGCAGGGAAGTTAATCTATTCGAATAGCCGTGATCTTCGGTAACAGGACGACTTGGAGTTGTACCTTGACCTTATGACAACTAGAACCGGATACTTAATAAAACACACCCTTCCAAGTGCCAGATACAACCGGTGGTCGCTCTCCCTCAGGGATATGAGGGGAGGATCGCCGGGTAGGATATGCTATGCGATGCTACTTGGAGGACTTCGACCTACCCTCTTCTGCATGCTGCAAGACGAAGGCTGCCAGAAGCGTAGTCTTCGACAGGATTAGCTATCCCCCTCTTATTCTGGCATTCTGCAGTTCAGTCCACTGATATGGCCTCTTTACACATATACCCATGCATATGTTGTTGGGGAACGTAGCAGAAATTCAAAAATTTTCCTACGAATCACCAAGATCTATCTATGGAGAGACCAGCAACGAGTAGAAATGAGAGTGCATCTACATACCCTTGTAGATCGCTAAGCAGAAGCATTCAAGTGAACGGGGTTGATGGAGTCGTACTCGTCGTGATTCAGATCACCGATGATCCTAGTGCCAAACGGACGGCACCTCCGCGTTCAACACACGTACAGCTCGACGATGTCTCCCACGCCTTGATCCAGCAAGGAGAGAGGGAGAGGTTGAGGAAGACTCCATCCAGCAGCAGCACAACGGCGTGGTGGTGATGGAGGAGCGTGGCAATCCTGCAGGGCTTCGCCAAGCACCTACGGGAGAGGAGGAGGTGTCACGGGAGGGAGGGAGGCGCCAAGGGCTCAGGTATGGATGCCCTCCCTCCCCTCCACTATATATAGGGGCAGGGGAGAGGGGGGAGGCGCAGCCTTGCCCCTTCCTCCAAGGAAGGGGTGCGGCTAAGAGGGGGGAGGAGTCCATCCTCCCCAAGGCACCTCGGAGGTGCCTTCCCCCTTTAGGACTCTCCCCTTTTTCCTATATCTTGGCGCATGGGCCTCTATGGGCTGGTGCCCTTGGCCCATGTAGGCCAAGGCGCACCCCCTACAGCCCATGTGGCCCCCCGGGGCAGGTGGCCCCACCCGGTGGGCCCCCGGGACCCTTCCGGTGGTCCCGGTACAATACCGATGACCCCGAAACTTGTCCCGATGGCCGAAACAGGACTTCCTATATATAAATATTTACCTCCGGACCATTCCGGAACTCCTCGTGACGTCCGGGATCTCATCCGGGACTCCGAACAACATTCGGTAACCACATACAAGCTTCCTTTATAACCCTAGCGTCATCGAACCTTAAGTGTGTAGACCCTACGGGTTCGGGAGACATGCAGACATGACCGAGATGTTCTCCGGTCAATAACCAACAGCGGGATCTGGATACCCATGTTGGCTCCCACATGTTCCACGATGATCTCATCGGATGAACCACGATGTCAAGGACTCAATCGATCCCGTATACAATTCCCTTTGTCTAGCGGTATGGTACTTGCCCGAGATTCGATCGTCGGTATACTGATACCTTGTTCAATCTCGTTACCGGCAAGTCTCTTTACTCGTTCCGTAACACATCATCCCGTGATCAACCCCTTGGTCACATTGTGAACATTATGATGATGTCCTACCGAGTGGGCCCAGAGATACCTCTCCGTTTACACGGAGTGACAAAATCCCAATCTCGATTCGTGCCAACCCAACAGACACTTTCAGAGATACCCGTAGTGTACCTTTATAGCCACCCAGTTACGTTGTGACGTTTGGCACACCCAAAGCACTCCTACGGTATCCGGGAGTTGCACAATCTCATGGTCTAAGGAAATGATACTTTGACATTAGAAAAGCTTTAGCATACGAACTACATGATCTTGTGCTAGGCTTAGGATTGGGTCTTGTCCATCACATCATTCTCCTAATGATGTGATCCCATTATCAACGACATCCAATGTCCATGGTCAGGAAACCGTAACCATCTATTGATTAACGAGCTAGTCAACTAGAGGCTTACTAGGGACATGGTGTTGTCTATGTGTCCACACATGTATCTGAGTTTCCTATCAATACAATTCTAGCATGGATAATAAACGATTATCATGAACAAGGAAATATAATAATAATCAATTTATTATTGCCTCTAGGGCATATTTCCAACAGTCTCCCACTTGCACTAGAGTCAATAATCTAGTTCACATCGATATGTGATTAACACTCAAGGTCACATCCCCATGTGACTAACACCCAAAGAGTTTACTAGAGTCAATAATCTAGTTCACATTTACCATGTGATTAACACTCGATGAGTTCTGGGTTTGATCATGTTATGCTTGTGAGAGAGGTTATAGTCAACGGGTCTGAACCTTTCAGATCCGTGTGTGCTTTACAAATCTCTATGTCATCTCCTAGATGCAGCTACCACGTTCTATTTGGAGCTATTCCAAATAACTGTTCTACTTGGAGCTATTCTAAATTGTTGCTCCATTATACGTATCCGGTATCTCTACTCAGAGCTATCCGGATAGGTGCTAAGCTTGCATCGACGTAACCCTTTACGACGAACTCTTTTACCACCTCCATAATTGAGAAAATTCCTTAGTCCACTAGTTACTAAGGATAACTTTGACCGATGTCCTGTGATCCATTCTTGGATCACTCTTGTACCCCTTGACTGACTCATGGTGAAGCACACTTCAGGTGTGGTACACAGCATAGCATACTGTAGAGCCTATGTCTTAAGCATAGGGGACGACCTTCGTTCCTTTCTCTCTATTCTGCCATGATCGAGCTTTAAGTCTTAACTTCATACCTTACAACTCAGGCAAGAACTCCTTCTTTGACTGATCCATCTTGAACACCTTCAAGATCACGTCAAGGCATATGCTCATTTGAAAGTACTATTAAGCGTTTTGATCTATCCTTATAGATCTTGATGCTCAATGTTCAAGTAGCTTAATTCTGGTTTTCCATTGAAAACACTTTCCAAATAACCCTATATGCTTTCCAGAAATTCTACGTCATTTCTGATCATTAATATGTCAACAACATATACTCATCAGAAATTCTATAGTGCTCCCACTCACTTCTTTGGAAATACAAGTTTCACATAAACTTTGTATACACCCAAAATCTTTGATCATCATCAAAGCATACATTCCAACTCCGAGATGCTCACTCCAGTCCTCAGAAGGATTGCTGGAGCTTTGCATACTTATTAGCATATTTCAGGATAGACAAAACCTTCCGGTTGTATCACATACAACCTTTCCTCAAGAATCGTCGAGGAAACAATGTTTTGACATCCTATCTGCAAGATTTCATAAATAATGCAGTAATTGCTAATATAATTCCAACAGACTCTTAGCATCGCTACGAGTGAGAAAGTCTCGTCGTAGTCAACTCCTTGAACTTGTCGAAAAACATCTTAACGACAAGTCGAGCTTTCTCAATGGTGACACTTACCATCATTGTCTGTCTTCCTTTCAAAATCCATATGTACTTAACAGCCTTACGACCATCAAGTAGTTCTTCCAAAGTCTACACTTTGTTTTCATACATGGATCCTCTCTCGGGTTTTATGGCCTTGAGCCATTTATCGGAATCCGGGCCCACCATCGCTTCTCCATGGCTCGTAGGTTCATTGTTGTCTAGCAACATGACTTCCAAGACAGGATTACGTACCACTCTGCAGTAGTACGCATCCTTGTCATCCCACGAGGTTTGGTAGTGACTTGATCCGAAACTTCATGATCACTATCATAAGCTTCCACTTCAATTGGTGTAGGTGCCACAGGAACAACTTCCTGTGCCCTGCTACACACTTGTTGAAGTGACGGTTCAATAACCTCATCAAGTCTCCACCATCCTCCCACTCAATTCTTCGAGAGAAACCTTTCCTCGAGAAAGGACCCGATTCAAGAAACAATCCCTTATTGCTTTCGAATCTGAGACAGGAGGTATACCCAACTGTTTTGGGTGTCCTATGAAGATGCATTTATACGCTTTGGGTTCGAGCTTATCAGCCTGAAACTTTTCCACATAAGCATCGCAGCCCCAAACTTCTAAGAAATGACAGCTTAGGTTTCTCTAAACCATAATTCATACAGTGTCATCTCAACGGAATTACGTGGTGCCCTATTTAAAGTGAATGTGGTTGTCTCTAATGCCTAACCCATAAACTATAGTGGTACTTCGATAAGAGACATCATGGTATGCATCATATCCAATAGGGTGCAGTTATGATGTTCGGACACACCATCACACTATGGTGTTCCAGGCTGTATTAGTTGTGAAACTATTTCCACAATGTCTTAATTCTGTGCCAAACTCGTAATTCAGATATTCATCTCTATGATCATATCATAGATATTTTATCCTCTTGTCACGACGATCTTCCAACTTCACCCTGAAATTACTTGAACCTTTCAATAATTCAGACTCGTGATTCATCAAGTAAACATACTCAACATCTACTCGAATCATCTGTGAAGTAAGAACATAACGATATTCACTGCATGCCTCAGCACCCATTGGACTGCACACATCAAAATGTGTTACTTCCAACAAGTTGCTATCTTGTTCCATCTTACTGAAAATGAGGCTTTTCAGTCATCTTGCCCATGTGGTATGATTTGCATGTCCCAAGTGATTCAAAATCAAGTGAGTCAAAATGGTCCATTTGCATGGAGTTTCTTCATGCATATACACCAATAGACATGGTTCGCATGTCTCAAACTTTTCAAAAACGAGTGAGCCCAAAGATCCATCAATATGGAGCTTCTTCATGCGTTTTATACCGATATGACTTACGTGGCAGTGCCACAAGTAGGTGGTACTATCATTACTATCTTTTGGCATGAACATGTGTATCACTACGATCGAGATTTAATAAACCATTCATTTTAGGTGTAAGACCATTGAAGGTATTATTCAAATAAACAGAGTAACCATTATTCTCCTTAAATGAATAACCGTATTGCGATAGACGTAATCCAATCATGTCTATGCTCAACGCAAACACCAAATAACAATTATTTAGGTTTAACACCAATCTCTTTGGTAGAGGGAGCGTGCGATGCTTGATCATATCAAGCTTGGAAAAAATTCCAACACATATCGTCAGCTCACCTTTAGCTAGTCTCCGTTTATTCCGTAGCCTTTTGTTTCGAGTTACTAACACTTAGCAACCGAACCGGTATCTAATACCCTGGTGCTACTAGGAGTACTAGCAAAGTACACATTAACACAATGTATATCCAATATACTTCTATCGACCTTGCCAGCCTTCTTATCTACCAAGTATCTAGGGTAATTCTGCTCTAGTGGTTGTTCCCCTTATTACAGAAGCACTTAGTCTCGGGTTTGGGTTTTACCTTGGGTTTCTTCACTAGAGCAGCAGCTGATTTGCCGTTTCATGAAGTATCCCTTCTTGCCCTTGCCCTTCTTGAAACTAGTGGTTCCACCAACCATCAACAATTGATGCTCCTTCTTGATTTCTACTTTCGCGGTGTCAAACATTGCGAATACCTCAAGGATCATCATATCTATCCCTGATATGTTATAGTTCATCACGAAGCTCTAACAGCTTGGTGGCAATGACTTTGGAGAACCATCACTGTCTTATCTGGAAGATCAACTCCCACTCGATTCAAATGATTGTTGTACTCAGACAATCTGAGCACAAGCTCAACAATTGAGCTTTTCTCCTTAGTTTGCAGGTTAAGAAAGTCATCGGAGGTCTTATACCTCTTGACATGGGCACGAGCATGAAATCCCAATTTCAGCCCTCAAAACATCTCATATGTTTCGCGATGTTTCAAAAACGTCTTTGGTGCCTCAACTCTAAACCGTTTAACTGAACTATCACGTAGTTATCAAAATGTGTATGTCAGATGTTCGCAACAACCACAGACAACGTTCGAGGTTCAGCACACTGAGCGGTGCATTAAGGACATAAGCCTTCTATGAAGCAATGAGGACAATCCTCAGTTTACAGACCTAGTCCGCATAATTGCTACTATCAACTTTCAACTAATTTTTCTCTAGGAACATATCTAAACAGTAGAACTATAGCGTGAGCTACGACATAATTTGCAAAATCCTTTTGACTATGTTCAGGATAATTAAGTTCATCTTATGAACTCCCACTCAGATAGACATCCCTCTAGTCATCTAAGTGATTACATGATCCGAGTCAAACTAGGCCGTGTCCGATCATCACGTGAGACGGACTAGTCATCATCGGTGAACATCTTCATGTTGATCGTATCTTCTATACGACTCATGTTCGACCTTTCGGTCTCCGTGTTCCGAGGCCATGTCTGTACATGCTAGGCTCGTCAAGTTAACCCTAAGTGTTTTGCGTGTGTTCCGAGGCCATGTCTGTACATGCTAGGCTCGTCAACACCCGTTGTATTTGAACGTCTGAATAAAACACCCGATCATCACGTGATGTTTTGAAACAGCAAACTGTCGCAACGGTGCACAGTTAGGGGAGAACACTTCTTGAAATTGTTGTAAGGGATCATCTTATTTACTACCGTCGTTCTAAGCAAATAAGATGTATAAACATGATAAACATCACATGCAATCAAATAGTGACATGATATGGCCATCATCACTTTGCTCCTTTTGATCTCCATCTTCGGGGCTCCATGATCATCATCGTCACCGGCATGACACCATGATCTCCATCATCATGATCTCCATCATCGTGTTTTCATGAAGTTGCCTCGCCAACTATTACTTCTACTACTATGGCTAACGGTTAGCAATAAAGTAAAGTAATTACATGACGTTTAAGTTGACACGCAGGTCACAAATAAATAAAGACAACTCCTATGGCTCCTGCCGGTTGTCATACTCATCGACATGCAAGTCGTGATTCCTATTACAAGAACATGATCAATCTCATACATCACATATATCATTCATCACATCCTTTTTGGCCATATCACATCACATAGCATACCCTGCAAAAACAAGTTAGACGTCCTCTAATTGTTGTTTGCATGTTTTACGTGGCTGCTATGGGTTTCTAGCAAGAACGTTTCTTACCTACGCATGAACCACAACGTGATATGCCAATTGCTATTTACCCTTCATAAGGACCCTTTTCATCGAATCCGATCTGACTAAAGTGGGAGAGACAGACACCCGACAGCCACCTTATGCAACTAGTGCATGTTTGTCGGTGGAACCGGTCTCACGTAAGCGTACGTGTAAGGTTGGTCCGGGCCGCTTCATCCCATGATGCCGCCGAATCAAGATAAGACTAGTAACGGCAAGCATATTGAACAATATCGACGCCCACAACTACTTTGTGTTCTACTCGTGCAAAGAATCTACGCAATAGACCTAGCTCATGATGCCACTGTTGGGGAACGTAGCAAAAATTCAAAAATTTTCCTACGAATCACCAAGATCTATCTATGGAGAGACCAGCAACGAGTAGAAATGAGAGTGCATCTACATACCCTTGTAGATCGCTAAGCAGAAGCGTTCAAGTGAACGGGGTTGATGGAGTCATACTCGTCGTGATTCAGATCACCGATGATCCTAGTGCCAAACGGACGGCACCTCCGCGTTCAACACACGTACAGCTTGACGATGTCTCCCACGCCTTGATCCAGCAAGGAGAGAGGGAGAGGTTGAGGAAGACTCCATCCAGCAGCAGCACAACGGCGTGGTGGTGATGGAGGAGCGTGGCAATCCTGCAGGGCTTCGCCAAGCACCTACGGGAGAGGAGGAGGTGTCACGGGAGGGAGGGAGGCGCCAAGGGCTCAGGTATGGATGCCCTCCCTCCCCTCCACTATATATAGGGGAAGGGGAGAGGGGGGAGGCGCAGTCTTGCCCCTTCCTCCAAGGAAGGAGTGCGGCTAAGAGGGGGGAGGAGTCCATCCTCCCCAAGGCACCTCGGAGGTGCCTTCCCCCTTTAGGACTCTCCCCTTTTTCCTATATCTTGGCGCATGGGCCTCTAGGGGCTGGTGCCCTTGGCCCATGTAGGCCAAGGCGCACCCCCTACAGCCCATGTGGCCCCCCGGGGCAGGTGGCCCCACCCGGTGGGCCCCCGGGACCCTTCCGGTGGTCCCGGTACAATACCGATGACCCCGAAACTTGTCCCGATGGCCGAAACAGGACTTCCTATATATAAATATTTACCTCCGGACCATTCCGGAACTCCTCGTGACGTCCGGGATCTCATCCAGGACTCCGAACAACATTCGGTAACCACATACAAGCTTCCTTTATAACCCTAGCGTCATCGAACCTTAAGTGTGTAGACCCTACGGGTTCGGGAGACATGCAGACATGACCGAGATGTTCTCCGGTCAATAACCAACAGCGGGATCTGGATACCCATGTTGGCTCCCACATGTTCCACGATGATCTCATCGGATGCATATGTAGTGTAGCTCCTTGCTTGCGAGTACTTTGGATGAGTACTCACGGTTGCTTTCTCCCCTCCTTTTCCCCTTTCCTTTCTTTCTGGTTGTCGCAACCAGATGCTGGAGTCCAGGAGCCAGACGCCACCGTCGATGACGTCTACTACCCCGGAGGTGCCTACTACTACGTGCAGGCCGCTGACGACATCCAGGAGTAGTTTAGGAGGATCCCAGGCAGGAGGCCTGCGCCTCTTTCGATCTGTATCCCAGTTTGTGCTAGCCTTCTTAAGGCAAACTTGTTTAACTTATGTCTGTTTTCAGATATTGTTGCTTCCGCTGACTCGTCTATGATCGAGCACTTGTATTCGAGCCCTCGAGGCCCCTGGCTTGTATTATGATGCTTGTATGACTTATTTTTATTTGTAGAGTTGTGTTGTGATATCTTCCCGTGAGTCCCTGATCTTGATCGTACACATTTGCGTGCATGATTAGTGTAAGATTGGATCGGGGGCGTCACATAGGCTTCCCAATGGATCCCTTTGTGAGGGGCTCATGTTTTACTATGGGCTGGAATTTCACGACTTGGCTCCGGAGTCCATCCTCCACATCTCATCATTCATTTTCGTCTGCGAAGCCTTCCTCCGCACTACCCCCCACTTCGGCTTGTGGCTCAAAACCTTCAACGTGGAGCCGAAGATGATTGCGGGGCGTCAGGCAGAGTGCGGCGGGGCGGTTATAAACAAGAGGGCCGATGCTCCATGGCCCGAGGGCTCTTTTCAGGAGGAGCTCGGTTTGTGGCAACAGGAGTGGTTCTATATCACCGCTCCCAGGGGCAGCAGGCAGAGGCCGCCGCCCGTCTTTCGCCCGGGCCCTCCACAACAGCTGACGTCATGGGTCAACAAAGGGCTTGACTGGGGGGCCGTCCAAAGACGTACCCCTGTTGCAGGGCTGGGTTCGAGACCTCCAGGAAGGGGAGATCAATCTGGTCGTAGTGACACAGGTTATGGTAATTCAGCGCCTTCTGCCCTGCAAACGTCGCCCCCTCCGCCTGTGGGAATTTAATTCGAAGGGACCACGAGCTCTCCAACACTTCATGGGTTTGACACCCGTGGAGATGTACGAACTGTTCTTCGGATCACAAGAGATGCGTCCGGACTTGACCGAGGACGCTGGCCTAAGCTGCAATCGCCCGGATACTCAAGTAAGTAGCCCTGTGTCCGGACACATTGTCCATTTATTTATCATGGGTTTGCCTTTTAACCAGCTATCCCTTGGACAGGAGTGGATAGCGCAAGCAAAATTGATACAGTGTCCGGCCCCCCTCCCTGAGACTACGCCGGATCCCGTGTTAATTAAAATGTTGGAGGTTGCACCTTCGGAGGAGGGCAAAGGGGGGCACAGGGAAACTACCACCTTTGCCAAGGAGGCTTGCAGTGAGGGGGGGGGAACGAGGGTCCCTCCCTCCAGGGGGAGAAGAGGACCGCTTCTGAAGACCCAGAGGCCAAGGCCTCAAAGCGGGGAAGGAAATCACCGGAAGGTCCTATGCCGGGAAGAGCCCCGGCCGCACAATCTCCCCAAAGGAATCAGCCCTCCAGCGAGCCGTAAGTAAAAAAGGGAGGTTTTGTAATAGGAGACATCCCTACTTTATTTCTAAGGTTAACCGAAGTTTTCACCTTGTAGT
Source organism: Triticum aestivum (assembly GCF_018294505.1). Taxonomy (NCBI): domain Eukaryota; kingdom Viridiplantae; phylum Streptophyta; class Magnoliopsida; order Poales; family Poaceae; genus Triticum; species Triticum aestivum. The sequence goes on from NC_057801.1 coordinate 274,507,128, forward strand.
TCGGATCTCAGCCCTTCTCAGCAGAGCTCATCTTCGGGGGACCTTCGTCCGGAGATGATGGAGAGCGAAACACCTCCATCTGCCGCCCCGTCGGGCGGGGCGGACGACCCTGAGGTGTCGTCACAGACGGTCTCCCCGAGTCCGGCGGGGCAGGGGAGTTCGGCACCCACTGGAGTACGGCTGGTGGAGCTGCAGGATTTGCTCGAGAGGGCGTCTATCTTAGAAGATCACCGCACATTAATGAGTATGGTGATTGAAAGGATCTCATCCGCCGAGAGAGGGTTGTATGAGGCCGTCAGAAGCTTGCTAACGGGGTTTGAGGTACGCAAAAAATGACATACCTTTTGACAGTTTTGCACATGAAGTGCGCCCTGTATAGATAGTAGCCCCTGAGACTTGGTATGCTGTCGAAAGTGACAGCGTACCGAGGATCATAATCTTAGTTATAGAATGTCGCCTTTCCTATGCAGGTGGTGGAACGATCGGTGGCTAGCCAGACTGATGGAGCTGCCGAGCTGAAGCGGCAACTCGACGTTGCGGATGCGGACATCGCGCTGGTCAATAAACGACTTGACGAGTCACAAGGTAAGTGGTTGCTCCACGGTCACCGAGTAAGGGAGCTGATGCCCGTTCCTTACAATTTGTATGCTTGATGCAGATGGTGCCGCTGTTGTGGAAGACCTTCGAGCAGAGCTTTCTCGAGCCAAGGAGCAAGCCAGGAAAAGTGATGCGGGTGCCTCGAAGGCAGCGGAAGAGCTAAAAGCCAAAAAGGCTGTTCACTGCCGAAGCAGGGAGGAGATGGCTGGAATGGCCGTGAGATTAAAAGATGCTATCGACCGCTATGAGGTTCTTGAAAGAGAACGCCGAGCGGAGCAAGTGGACCTGAAGAAAGCCCTCGCCGAAGCCAAGGATGCCCGTAGTGTGATGCGGGCTATGAAGGAGGAAATGCGTCAGGCCGGAGACATTGCGGCTAGAAAGCCCTTTCTGCCGCGTAGGAAGTTCATGGATCTGAAGTATGCTCAGTTGGGCCAATTGTGTGGTGCGGAGGATCCTTATCTGGATTTGGCGGCGAGTGCGGCGGACGCAGTCGTGCACTTCTGCAGCCAGAAGGATCACGAAATGGAAGAGCTTTTCTGGTCTCAATTCCATAGTCTGGAGCGTCCACTTACGTTGACTGGTCGGTTGGCGGAGTGGGCTGAGCTGAATAGGTTGTCCGGACTTGCCATGACGGATGTGGTGGCTCATCTGTGGCCAGAAAGGCCCAAGCCAGAGAGTTATTTTGGCTTGTTGCAGCAATTCCTTGGGGCGGTGCCGCATATCGAGGCGATGAAGCGGTCGGCATGCATAGAGGGTGCACGGATGGCTCTTGCCCGTGTTAAGACATACTGGGTGGAGATGGATGCCACCGCTGTTGCATCCCGCGGTTTGGACAAAAGCCGATTACCCGCCGAGCACTATTTTGAGGAAGTCCTGCCGGGCGCTCGTTTAATAGAGTCGCAGTGCTCGAAAGATGTTATGTTCAAATGACGTGTATGATTTGTGAGATCATGTTTATAATGTAACAGCTTTTTATACTTGTGCGTTCAAGTATTGAACTATCTCCTGTGCGGCCATATATGTATGTATAACCTGAAAGATGGCAGTCTTTGGCTTCAGCCCCCACGCACATGGTGCGGGGGTGTTTGCAAAAGAAAAGCGCCTTTTCACACTTAATCCAACGTCTTGGTCCTTTGAAGGAGGTGATAGCATAGCAAACTAGGCAACCGGACTATAATGCTTTATCACTTTCACTTAGCCATAGGAGCTCGAAGGTGGGGCTAGGCACCGCGGTCTCCGAACTCGGGGCGCGTATGTGCCTAACTGGGAAGCGGTCCTTCATCAAAGCGGGGGAATTCTAAACATTCCAGTAGTCGATCGAGTGGTTGACCAGTCTCTCGCTATATCATGACAGTCAATTTTTGGCTTTATCTACTGAGGTGCTCGCCCGGTCAAACCGGGGCACAATCGCAGTAGTTCTCCTGGTGTCGTGTTAGCCGATGGAGCGGAACGTAAGGCAGCAAAACACAGGAGCCGGGCAAACCCAACATTTGACCAAAGACATGATTCAGAGCTGATGCATATAAGGCCTAACTCAAGACGCCGAACACTCCCTGAGGTATTCGGTCTTTATGATACCGGGCAGAACAATGCCCTAAGCCCCTAGTGTCCAGGTACGGGCGAGAACTTCTGACGCGGCCGATGCCAAAACGCCAGCCTCCTCCTCGGTTATGGTAGGAAACCGGGGGATGTGTATCAACAAGAGACAGTAAGAAAGGTTTACGCAGGGTCTTAATCTGAAAAGAATCCTTGCAACGGGTCCCTGCTGCATGTCTGCGCCTGTGTCTCCGCTGTGCTGTATCCTGGACGGGTGTAGCACATGCTTCATCTGTAAAAGAGAAGAACTTAGTTTGGAAAAAATATCGTGCAAAAGATGTATTTAAAATAAAGTATTATAAAGTTGAGCTTTATTGGCTCTCATTGTTTATATGTGCAGCCCCTTGTAAAGAGGTATGCGGCTGGGAAGCCCCTTGTTTATTTATACCGGACTCGCCTAACCGTGTCCGAGGTCTGAATGACCTGTTTTTAGGGGCTTTGACCAGCAAGGTCGGATTAGTGTGCGGTTGTCAAAGCAGTCTCACGTTTTCCGTGGTCGAGGAACACTCAGAATTACTCTTTAATGAGATTATGCCACGTGGACCGGGCATTTTAAGCGTAAGAGACGCGTAATGCGGTATTGCATTAAAGCGGGCAAAAGCTTCGCGTCCCAGTAGTGCTTGATGGCTACTTTTAAATGGGGCGATATGGAAAATGAGCTTTTCATGATGGAGATTGTCGGATGAACCGAACACGACCTCTAGTAGTGCAGAGCCTGTACAATTGGCGTAAAGGCCAGGCGTCACTCCTTTGAAGGAAGTGCTGCTATGGTGAATTTTGGTAGGGTCTATCCCCATTCTGCGGATGGTGTCCTGGTATAGCAGGTTTATATCGCTGCCGTCGATTATGGGATCCAGTACCAAAGCAGTCCCTCTTGCGTTTTGAACACTTCTGGAGTAATCTTGATGGTCGAAAGTAATTGGTTGAAACATCCAATTTCGGGACTCTGCTGGGGTGGACCGTGCGGCGCGTGTTTTAGCAGGTGCCGCACTATTTTTCCTTGTTATCACATGAAGTGAGTTCACTGTTTTGACTTCTACTGGGAAAGTCTTCTGTTTTCCGGCATGCTGCTTGTGGGGTTCGTCGACGTCTTCGCTTGGTGTGTCGAGCCCCTTGTGTTCGGCGTTAAGTCGGCCGGACTGCTTGAAGACCCAACAATCTCTGTGGGTATGGTTTGCAGGCTTCCCGGGGGTACTATGTATTTGACATATCCTATCCAAGATTTTGTTTAGGTTGGATAGCTCATCACGGTTGTCCTTGAGAGGCAGTGTTTTATTATTCGGCCGAGAGCTTTTGAATCCGGCGTTGACTGCCGTGCTATTTGGGCCATTTTCCTTATTCCGGTGCTGATCTTTTCTACGTCGTGATTTCCCATTTCCATCCCTGACCTCGGATGTACTCGGGTCGCTGGTGCTGCATCTTGCCAGCCAGCTATCTTCACCCGCGCAAAAGCGGGTCATGAGGCTTGTTAGCGCGGCCATTGTTCTTGGTTTTTCCTGGCCGAGGTGTCTGGCGAGCCATTCATCCCGGACGTTATGCTTAAAGGCTGGTAAGGCTTCGGCATCCGGACAGTTGACTATTTGGTTCTTTTTGGTGAGGAACCTATTCCAGAATTTGCATGCTGACTCTCCGGGCTGTTGAGTTATGTGACTTAGATCGTCTGCATCCAGAGGGCGGACATAAGTCCCCTGAAAATTTGCTCGAAACGCATCCTCGAGCTCTTCCCAACTTCCAATGGTATTTTCTGCAAGGCTTTTGAGCCAATGCCGAGCTGGCCCTTTGAGCTTGAGGGGTAGGTATTTTATGGCATGGAGGTCGTCTCCTCTGGCCATATGTATGTGTAGGATATAATCCTCAATCCAGACTCCGGGGTCTGTTGTTCCGTCATATGCCTCTATGTTTACGGGTTTGAATCCCGCTGGAAATTCATGATCCAGTACCTCATCAGTGAAACATAGTGGGTGTGCGGCGCCCCTGTATTTAGGTGTGCCGTTGTCTTCAAACACTCGGCGGGTTGTGTTGCTCCCTGGAGTCTTCTTTTTTGGCCCATAGATGGACCTAACCGGGACATCCTTTTTGCGAGGATCCTTATGTGGATCGTGTGCCGGCTTGTGTGCGGCGCCGCTTGCCGCTCTTAGCCTGTCATCTGGTCGTCTATCCGGCCAGGCGGCCTCTTTATTTTTTGACTGTGGGGGCTCTACGGCCTCCTCGTCAAATTCAGGCAGCAGCTTGCGCTTCGGGTAGCTCTTTGCCTGGTGACTATAGCCGTATTTATCTGCGGTATTGAGTACTTTGCTCCATCTCATTCTGAGTGCGTCCTCCGCTGTTTTGAGCTTCCGCTTTTGCTTCTTCAAACTTCTTGCGGTGGCGACGAGCCTTTTATGAAGGTTCTTATGCTCTGGTGATGTGTCCGGCGTGAGATCATCTAGACTGTTGTTTTCGCCGGGGATGGGTTGCTTGTCCAATTCATCATGTTCGGATGGTTGCTTGGTGGCATGTTCGTCGTCCACTGCTTCGCCCTGTTCTAAGGCCAGGTCAGTATGGGTGTCGTTGTTATCGAGGCGGGACTTTGGGCGGCACTTGCGTCACCGTTTTGGTTGTTTGTCGGGGGAGTTGTCCTTCGCCACGTCCCGTTGTTCCTTGTTATCGCTTCCTTTTGGCGTATCCACCACGTATACGTCGTCAGTTGAGGTGGCTTTCCATTGTCGAGTAGGCGCTGGTTCTTGGTCGTCTCCGGCATCGTCGTCCATACTGTCGATGTCTTCGGAGCCAAAGTCTAGCATGTCGGTTAGATCATCGACAGTGGCTACTAAGTGGGTGGTGGGTGGGCTTTGAATTTCTTTGTCGTCCGCATCCCAACCGTCCTGACCGCAGTCCGGCAAGGGCTCTCCTGATAACGAGAGATACTTTAGCGAACTCAAGATGTCGCTGAAAGGTGAGTGTTGAAAGATGTCCGCAGCGGTGAACTCCATGATCGGCGCCAAATCGAATTCGATTGGAGGGGGCGCGGGAGGTTCGGAGTCCGGCGAGGAGTCCGGCACCTCGGAGTCACGAGCTTCATGAGGGACTAGGTCAGTGTTTGGCTCCATCCCCGTAGAGGTTGCAGCCCCCGAGGCGGTGTCTAGCCACTCGTCCTCGATCTGCGCAGCCGGCTCCGAATTGAGGATCGGAGCGGACTTGTGTGCGGCCTCCAGGACACTGTCCGGCTGCAGAGTTAAATCATGCCCATCGTGACAGTGCGGCGTGCTCGGCTGTGGCTCGAATCCATCGAAGATCAAGTCTTCGCGGATGTCAGCCGTGAAGTTCAAACTTCCAAATCTGACCTGACGGCCAGGGACGTAGCTTTCGATCTGCTCCAGATGGCCAAGTGAATTGGCCCGCAGTGCAAAGCCGCCGAATACGAAGATCTATCCGGGGAGAAAGGTCTCACCCTGGACTGCGTCGTTGTTGATGATCGAAGAAGCCATCGAGCCTATCGGTGATGGCACAGAGGAACTCTCAATGAAAGCACCAATGTTGGTGTCAAAACCGGTGGATCTCGGGTAGGGGGTCCCAAACTGTGCGTCTAGGCGGATGGTAACAGGAGACAAGGGACACGATGTTTTACCCAGGTTCGGGCCCTCTTGATGGAGGTAAAACCCTACGTCCTGCTTGATTGATATTGATGATGTGGGTATCACAAGAGTAGATCTACCACGAGATCAAGGAGGCTAAACCCTAGAAGCTAGCCTATGGTATTATTGTTGTTCATCCTATGGACTAAAGCCATCCGGTTTATATAGACACCGGAGAGGGCTAGGGTTACACAGAGTCGGTTACAATGGTAGGAGATCTACATATCCGTATTGCCAAGCTTGCCTTCCACGCCAAGGAAAGTCCCATCTGGACACGGGACGAAGTCTTCAATCTTGTATCTTCATAGTCTTGGAGTCCGGCCGATGATGATAGTTCGGCTATCCGGACACCCCCTAGTCCAGGACTCCCTCAGTTATGGTTTCCTGACCATGGACATTGGATGTCATTGATAACGAGATCACATCATTAGGAGAATGATGTGATGGACAAGACCCAATCCTAAGCATAGCACAAGATCGTGTAGTTCGTTTGCTAAAAGCTTTTCTAATGTCAAGTATCATTTCCTTAGACCATGAGATTGTGCAACTCCCGGATACCGTAGGAATGCTTTGGGTGTGCCAAACGTCACAACGTAACTGGGTGGCTATAAAGGTGCACTATGGGTATCTCCAAAAGTGTCTGTTGGGTTGGCACGAATCGAGACTGGGATTTGTCACTCCGTGTGACAAAGAGGTATCTCTGGGCCCACTCGGTAATGCATCATCATAATGAGCTCAATGTGACTAAGTAGTTAGTCATGGGATCATGCATTACGGAACAAGTAAAGTGACTTGCTGGTAACGAGATTGAACGAGGTATTGCGATACCGACGATCGAATCTCGGGCAAGTAATGTACCGATTGACAAAGGGAATTGTATACGGGATTGCTTGAATCCTTGACATTGTGGTTCATCCAATGAGATCATCCTGGAACATGTGGGAGCCAACATGGGTATCCAGATCCCACTGTTGGTTATTGGCCAGAGAGCTGTCTCGGTCATGTCTGCATGATTCCCGAACCCGTAGGGTCTACACACTTAAGGTTCGGTGACGCTAGAGTTGTTATGGGAATTAGTGTGCAGTTACCGAATGTTGTTCAGAGTCCCGGATGAGATCCCGGACGTCACGAGGAGTTCCGGAATGGTCCGGAGGTAAAGATTTATATTAAGTCCTATTTTGGCCACCGGAAAATGTTCGGGATTTTTCGGTATTGTACCGGGAAGGTTCTAGAAGGTTCCGGAGTGGGGCCCACCTACATGGGGGGACCCACATGAACGTGGATAGTGGGAGCAAGGCCCCACACCCCTGGTCAAGGTGCACCAAGATCCCCCCTTAGAAGGAATAGGATCATATCCCGAAGGGATAAGATCAAGATCCCTAAAAAGGGGGGATAACAATCGGTGGGGAAGGAAATGATGGGATTTCTTTCCTCCCACCTTTGCCAACGCCCCAATGGACTTGGAGGGCAAGAAACCAGCCCCCTCCACCCCTATATATAGTGGGGAGGCGCATGGGAGCTTCACCCTTGCCCCTGGCGTAGCCCTCCCCCTCTCCAACTCCACCTCCTCCTCAGTAGTGCTTCGCGAAGCCCTACCGAAGAACTGCAAGCTCCACCACCACGCCATCGTGCTGCCAGAGCTCTCCCTCAACTTCTCCTCTCGCCTTGCTGGATCAAGGAGGAGGAGACGTCCCCGGGTTGTACGTGTGTTGAACACGGAGGCGCCGTCCGTTCGGCATTAGATCGGATCTTCCGCGATTTGAATCGCTGCGAGTACGACTCCCTCATCTGCGTTCTTGTAACGCTTCTGCATCGCGATCTTCAAGGGTATGAAGATACACTCATCCTCTCCCTCTCCTGTTGCTAGAATCTCCATAGATTGATCTTGGTGATGCGTAGACAATTTTGAATTATTGCTACGTTCCCCAACATTGTGCCCACCTCGGGTGCCCCGGACCGCCTCTTTGCTCTATAAATATCCCAATAATCTAGAAACCCTAGGGGAGTCGACAAAATATTCATCCAGCCACCGCAGAGTCTAGAACCACCAGATCAAATCTAGACACCATCGCGGAGGGGTTCACCACTTCCATTGGTGCCTCTCCGATGATGCGTGAGTAGTTCTTTGTAGACCTTCGGGTCCGTAGTTAGTAGCTAGATGGTTTCCTCTCTCTCTTTCTCTCTCTCTCTCTCTCTCTCTCTCTCTCTCTTTATTATCAATACAATGGTCTCTTGGAGATCCATATGATGTAAGTCTTTTGGTGGTGTGTTTGTTGGGATCCGATGAACTTTGAGTTTATGATCAGATCTATGTTTTTATCCATGAAAGTTATTTGAGTCTTCTTTGAACTCTTATATGCATGATTGCTTATAGCCTCGTATTTCTTATACGATATTTGCGTTTTGTTTGGCCAACTTGATCTATTTATCTTGCAATGGGAAGAGGTGCCCGGTAGTGGGTTCGATCTTACGATGCTTGATCCCAGTGACAGAAAGGGAACCGACACGTATGTATCGTTGCTACTAAGGATGAAAAGATGGGATCTATATTTGCCGCAATAGATAAACGGTTCTCGTCTACATCATGTCATCGTTCTTAATGCATTACTCCATTTTTGCATGAACTTAATACACTAGATGCATGTTGGATAGCGGTCGATGTGTGGAGTAATAGTAGTAGATGTAGGCAGGAGTCGGTCTACTAATCTTGGACGTGATGCCTATGTAATGATCATTGCCTGGATATCGTCATAATTATTTGAAGTTCTATCAATTGCCCAACAGTAATTTGTTCACCCACCATTTGCTATCTTTCTCGAGAGAAGCCACTAGTGAAACCTACGGCCCCCGGGTCTTCTTTCTTATATATTTGCCTTGCGGTCTACTTTTTGTTTGCGTTTATTTTCAGATCTATTAAACCAAAAATACAAAAATACCTTACTGCAATTTATTTTTATTTATTTTATTTGGCGTTCGATCTATCAATCTACTACAAATTACCTCACGTCCTTCGCCTATCTTGAGGCGTCGTACCCCGAAAGGGATTGACAACCCCTTTAACACGTCGGGTTGCGAGGTGTTGTTATTTGTGTGCAGGGGTTGTTTACATTGTGTTTCTTGGTTCTCCTATTGGTTCGATAACCTTGGTTTCATATCTCAGGGAAATACCTACCACCGCCGTGCTGCATCATCCCTTCCTCTTTAGGGAAATATCGACGTAGCTTTAAGCAACATCAGAAGGAATTTCGGGCGTTGTTGCCGGGGAGGATCTTTAACATAACTAGGTTCCTAATCACAAATCTCATCTCCTTGCAATTTATAGTATTCGCCATTTGCCTCTCGTTTTCCTCTCCCCCGCTTCAAAAAAAATTGTTGTCTTATTCGCCTCTCTTTTTTTGTTCGCCGTTTTCTTGTCAGATCTATCCTTTGCTTGCAATCATGAGTGATTTCGGTACGGCAACAATAGATGATGGCCTAACTCCTAAATTTGGACGTACGGGCAATCTGGATGCTAAATTTTTTATCTTGGGGCAAGGGAATGTTATGGGAAAAGAACGTATTTAAGAATTTTTCAATTGTGTTGGGAATCTAAGTCTTGATGATGCTCCTATACTTAAAACTACTAGATCTTACGCGGATGTTATTTCAGCACTAGTTCTGAAACTTGAAAGTAAATTTATTCATACCCATCCTACTTTGCAAAGATTGTTTTTTGAGCTCCCCGACATAAAGAATACTAGGGCCAAAAAGTTGGCCACTCTCGTTCTTATAAATGAATTTGACTCATAATATGGGAAGCTAGGGAAATATTTGATTTTTATGGTATGAATCGTGAAAAACCCGTGATAGATGAAATTCTTTACAATAGTTATTATGCACTAAGACATTTGCTTGGGGATAATAATATCTTTGATGGGAATCTTAAAAAAGAAGTCGCCATTCTAGATATAATCCAACAAGTTTTTAATAATGTTAATCAACACTACTCTTGGATTGTTGCGGGTAATCAAAGGGGTTATGATGAAAACCAACTAAGGAATGCTAAAGTTTCCATGGATAATATGTTTTATGTTGTGTTTACAAAACACCATGATGAAAATACTTCTAAGAAAATTAGGAAGAAAAAGGATGATAAAACTTAGATCCTTGCTTTATGCCTAGCTAAGGGCGTAAAACTATAGCGCTTGTTGGGAGGCAACCCAGTGAATAAAATTTATTTTTGCTTTTTACTTTCTGTTCTTGTGTGTTAATACAATTATGCTACTGGTATGATTGTGTTTTTTGTGTTCCAATTAGTGTTTGTGCAAAGTAAAGCCTTTAGGATCTTTTGGGTGATAGTTGTTTGATCTTGCTGAAAAAGACAGAAACTTTGCGCTCACGAAAATAATTCTCGTAAATCACAGAAAAGAGCTTTTGCCTTGATTCTTTTTGCAGAAGATTAATATACAAATGCTGGTCTTCCTAATTTGGTAGAATTTTTGGAGTTCCAGAGGTACTCGAAAGTTCCAGATTACTACAGTCTGTTCTGTTTTGACAGATTCTGTTTTCTTTGTGTTGTGTGCTTATTTTGATGGCTCTATGGTTTTCTTTGATGAGTTTTTGCCATAGAAAAGTTGGAATACAGTAGATATAATACAAAAATAAAATAAGAATTAGTTTGACACAACACTTATATTAGTGGTTTGCTTTCTTTTACTAACGGATCTCACAAGGGTTTTGTTGAGTTTTGTGTGATTGAAGTTTTCAAGTTTTGGGTTATCTTACGATGGATGAAAGAAGGATAGAAGAGCCTAAGCTTGGGGATGTGTAACGCCCCGGATTCGATGCGCCAGGTGTCTGCCCGTTATTCACCATAGTTTCCATGTCATTTGCTTGCGTGTTGCACTTTATCATGCCATCTTGTGCATTGCATTGCATACGTGTTTGTCTCATGCATCCGAGCATTTTCCCCGTTGTCCGTTTCGTAATCCGGCACCCCTATGTCATCCGGCGTCCTCCTTTTTGTCTCTCGTTGTGAGCGGGTGTTAAACGTTATCGGAATGGACCAAGTCTTGCCAAGCGGCCTTGGTATAGCACCGGTAGACCGCCTATCAAGTTTTGTGCCATTTGGAGTCCGTTTGATACTCCAACGGTTAACTGGGTAACCGTAAAAGCCCCTTTCTTCTTGCAGCCCAACACCCCTTACAAAGTGGCCCAAAACTCATCTAACCCCCTTCATGCTCTCGGTCTTTCGATCACGATCGTGTGGGCGAAAACCATGCTTCATTTGGACTCTCCTAGCTCCCAGAAACTATAAATATGTGCCTCCTCCCGAAATTCGCGGATGAAAATCCCCCCCGAAACCCTAGCCTCGTCTTCCTCCGCGCGCCGGACAAGTCCAGCGCCGCCGCCTCGTCCAATCGCGCCTTGCCACGTGGCCG
>NC_057801.1:274519180-274526316 GCF_018294505.1 Triticum aestivum
CCCATGGCGCCGCCGCCTCCCACCGGCGCCGTGCCGCCTCGCCGGCCGTGCCTCGCCGTCCCTCTCCTCCTGCGCCTTGCCGCGCCCCGCCACCGGCCTCCCCCGTCGTCGTCGCCCGTCGTCCGCCATCGGTCCCGCCACTCCGGTCGCCGCGCCGCTCGCCTGAGCTCACCGCCGCCGTCCTCGTCCGGATCTGGTCAACCGGGACCAGATCCATCGGTCCATCCAACCAAACGGCCGCGCCTCCGTCCCGCAATCCCTCCGTCCCGCTCGTCCTCGTCCCGTTGACTTTTTGGAGTGGTATAATTCTGCTAAGTCCCTGTTTCTGCGGCATTTTTATGCCCTGTCCAACGCATCGTAACTTGTTGCATACTGCTCCATTTTGCGTGCATAATATATCAAAATGTTTGTTGAGAGATGCTCTACATTTCTCTCCATTGCACCATGTTCATTTGAGTTCATCTTGATGCCTGAATCATCGTTGCAGGAGTGCTATATGATGTTATCTGCTGTCTGTTGACAGAACATGCTCATTTGTCATTTTTTCCATGTTTGATGTGTGCATCCTATGAGCATGAGTCCTACATGTGTTTTGTGCTACATCATGCCATATTTATAGGGGTGTATGCCACGTATTTTTGTGACAATGTGGTGACTAAAACAAGCATGCAAACTAGGCTTCGTGATGTTGTTGATTTTAGTCCCTGTTCTGCTGTTATTTTTATGCCATGTAAACTTGATGCTACAGAGAGTTCCAAGCATATTTTGAGATATTTCAGTAAGGATGTTTTGAACATATGGTTATTATATATCCATTAATGCCCATGTTTGCAATTATGGAGTAGTCTAGCATGTCATTTTCTTGCTCTACTTTTGCTATAAAATGTTTCCTGGCAGATTGTTTACATGTTATTCAATTTTGCCAAGGTTGTTGTAGTTGATCCTTGCATGCTATGAACTTGTTCTTGCCTTGGTTAGTTTCATAAACATGTCTTCTTGCTGATGCTATGCTTGTCTTGTCATGTAATGATTTGTGGTGAGTGAATCAAGCTTGTTAAGTATTGTACTTGTTGTTACTGTTTTGCTAGGCTGAATCTGTTATTTTGTGATGCTATGTAAACCTGCTGCTACAAGTCATTCTATGCATAATCTGGAGATGTTCACTAAGGATGTTTTGTTATACATGTCATGATCTATCCATCCATGCCCCTGGTTGCATTTATAGCCTGTTGTAGCTTGTTGTAATCTTGCTCTCAAATTGCTAAATAATGTTGTTGTCAGCCTGTTAACATTAAGTTCAGTTGTTGCCATGTGTTTTGCTAGTGATCCATGCACCCTATGAACTTGTTCTTGCCATGCTTAGCTTCGTAAACATGTATTCTTGCTGTTGGTTTCTTTATCATGCCATGTATTGCTCTGTGGTGAGTGGTACAAGCTCACCAACATGCCTACTTATCGTTGTTCCTGCCATGTATGAATTTGTCATATAACTTGCCATGTTTACATGGGTGCCATCATATCTTCTGATCCTTTTTGGCTCATGGTCAGTAAAGGACTTTTGTTCTATGCATTTAGTAGTATCATGCCATGCCTTTGTTTGCCATGTTAAGTTCCTGTAACATGTTGTTTAATAGCTCTAAACATTGCAACCTGATGTTATTTCTGCAAAGTCTGAAACTGTTATTATTTGCAATCTTGCCATGCCTTTTTGAGCATGTTCTAGTGATTTCTAGAGATAGCTCAGTGTTCACGTTTTGTTATGCTTTACCTGTACATCATGTCCATGCCTTTTGTTTTCATATTGTGGTACTGTAGCATGTTGTTTTGATGCTTGCAATATGCCTAGTTGCTGTTTTGGACAGATTGTTGCTATAACTTGTTTCATGTGTGTGTGTTGAACCGTTGCTCCGTTTTGAGAGTGCTCTATATGAAACTTGCTTAGAATTGCATGTAGTTTCATATTATCATGTTGAATCCTTGTTTTGAGATGTTTGCTTGATGTTTGGGTGCATTTTGCATCAATGCGATGTTTGACTTGTTTTGCTCATATCTTCTAGGCCGTAGCTCCGAATTAAAGGAACTTTATATGTAACTTAACTAGAATCTCATGTAGATAATCTTGTTGCATCTTAACTTGTTGTTTAACAACTTGAATATAAGGTTTATTCAGATCTGGACCAATTTTGAAATTTGCATATGAGGACTTACCGGAATTGTTATATGTTGTTTCCGGCCTCATTTAAACTTGCCTTGATATGTTGCTCTTGTTTGCATCATCACTTGCCATGAGTAGCTTCATGTAGTCTTGTCTTGCATCATACTTGGTTGAGCATCATGTCTTGTTCATGTGTGGTGTGTTTACTATGTTGTGTGCTTCTTCTCGATAGTTCCCGTTTCGTTGCGATCGTGAGGATTCGTTCGTCTACGCTTGGTTCATCTTCGTGGCTTCATCTTCTTCATGGACTCGTTCTTCTTCCTAGCGGGATTTCAGGCAAGATGACCGCTACCCTGGATCTCACTACTATCATTGCTATGCTAGTTGCTTCATTCTAACGCTATGCTGCGCTACCTATCACCTGTTTATCAAGCCTCCCAAATTGCCATGTCAGCCTCTAACCTTTTTCACCCTTCCTCGCAAAACATTGCTTGGCTATGTTACCGCTTTGCTCAGCCCCTCTTATAGCGTTGTTAGTTGCAGGTGAACTTGAAGATTGCTCCATGGTGGACAGGATTATGTTGGGATATCACAATATCTCTTATTTAATTAATGCATCTATATACTTGGTAAAGGGTTGAAGGCTCGGCCTTATGCCTGGTGTTTTGTTCCACTCTTGCCGCCTTAGTTTCCGTCATACCGGTGTTATGTTCCCGGATTTTTGCGTTCCTTACGCGGTTGGGTGATTTATGGGACCCCCTTGGCAGTTCGCTTTGAATAAAACTCCTCCAGCAAGGCCCAACCATGGTTTTACCATTTGCCTCACCATCACCTACATTTCCCTTGGGAGTAATTAACCCGAGGGTCATCTTTATTTTAGCCCCCCGGGCCAATGCTTGTCTAAGTGTTGGTCCAAACCGAGCGATGTCTGGCACCCCCTGGGCAACCAGGGTCTATGCCAACCCGTCGTCTTGCTCATCCGGTGTGCCCTGAGAACAAGATATGTGCAGCTCCTATCGGGATTTGTCGGTACAGCGGGCGGTCTTGCTGGTCTTGTTTTACCATTGTTGAAATGTCTTGTAAACCGGGATTCCGAGTCTGATCGGGTCTTCCTGGGAGAAGGTATATCCTTTGTTGATCGCGAGAGCTTATCATGGGCTAAGTTGGGACACCCCTGCAGGGTATAATCTTTCGAAAGCCATGCCCGCGGTTATGCGGCAGATGGGAATTTGTTAATGTCCGGTTGTAGATAACTTGACACCAGATCCAAATTAAAATGCATCAACCGTGTGTGTAGCCGTGATGGTCTCTTTTCGGCAGAGTCTGGGAAGTGAACATGGTTTTGGGTTATGTTTGGCGTAAGTAGGAGTTCAGGATCACTTCTTGATCATTGCTAGCTTCACGACCGTTCCGCTTGCTCTCTTCTCGCTCTTATTTGTGTATGTTAGCCACCAGATATGCTTAGTCGCTGCTGCAACCTCACCACTTTACCCCTTCCTTTCCCATTAAGCTTGCTAGTCTTGATACCCATGGTAATGGGATTGCTGAGTCCTCGTGGCTCACAGATTACTACAACAACAGTTGTAGGTACAGGTTATGCGATGATCATGACGCGAGAGCGATGTTTGCTTGTCTTGGAGTTCTTCTTCTGCTTCTTCTTCGATCAGGGGATAGGTTCCAGGTCGGCAGCCTGGGCTAGCAGGGTGGATGTTGTTTGAGTTTCTGTTTGTGTTTCATCCGTAATCGGATGGTGCTCTTATGTAAGATGATGTTGTATTCTTGTGGCATTGTATGCCTTATGTATGTATCCCCATCTATTATGTAATGTTGATGTAATGATATCCACCTTGCAAAAGCATTTCAATATGCGGTTCTATCCTTGGTGGGACCTTTGAGTCTCTTTAGGATAGTATCGCATATTGGGTGTGACAAGTTGGTATCATAGCCTCGACCGACCATAGGAGCCCTCCTTGTTTGATCGTGTAGTTTGGCCGTTGTTGAGTCTAGAAGAAAACTGTTTTCGGAGTCTAGTTATATCGGAGAGTAGGAATTCTTTTTACTCCTCAGCCCCTTCGTCGCTCTGGTGAGGAATCTTGACGTAGGTGTTTTGAATTACTCCTCTTCCCCTTCAAAGTTTTCTTTAGGTTCACGCAGTGGGTTCTCCGATCGTTGGTTCTCATCTCTTTTATCCGGTGCATTTCTCGTCAAGTTGACTCGAGCCTCTTCGTCTTTGCCAAGTTCGATCCACAGTCCGCTCTCAACGAAGTTGTTTCTTTGTCCTCAGTTGTTTTCTTTTCCCACCCGCCCACCCTTCTTCTTCTCAGAGCCAGAGCCCCTAATCGAGTATCCATCCTACTCGTGCGAAGCCTTTTTTCTCAATGATTTCAACCGGTGTTCTCTTCAAGATATTCGTCGGTTCTCCCTTCCAGTTGCCTTTGTTTTCCCGCCCTTCCACCCTTTTCTTCCCGGAGCCTGAGTCTCTTTCAAGCATCAATTTCATTCGTGTGGAACCTCTTCAGCCTTCCGTCTATTATTCCAACCGGTGAATTCTCGTCTCGTTCATCATTCTTCATCCCTTTCTTTTTCCGGTGCACTCAATTCAAGTTTTTCGGGTGATCACATTATTTTCCTTGGTTAAAGTATTCTCCTTGCTTGTTTGCATCTTGCCATTCAATCATTCCAGAGTTCGGAAGACATCTCAAGAGATTCGTCTGTGTTCCAATTAATTCGAGGTTGTCACCTCATTCAAATATTTCAATTGTTCCGGTGCATCATCTATCTCTTCAACAATCCCTTTTCAACGGTGTTTTCTCTTTAGTGGGCCCTAACCCATAGGTCTTTTCCCAGGATCTTACCTGACTCTTCTAATTTCCCGGAGCTATTCTCAAATCCTTTTTGAAGTTTGACGTAAGTATGATTTTCATCAGTCAGATCTTTTCCAAGATCAATTTCAAATCATTTTCATTGTTACCTCAACCTCTTCGTTTTTCATTCTCCCGGAGTATCTCAGTAATTTTGGTGTTGTTTCTCGTCGTCATTCTTAACTTTTGAAGACCGAAGAAGATTTTTTCCTCTAAATCTTGTTCGTTCTCTCGAGGTTTCGTGGTTCTAGCTTCATATTATCCTCTCAAATTATTCCATTTGTCAGATATTCCTTTTCTCAACCATCCGGAGTTTGTCAGGAGTTGATTTATGTTTCTTTTCACCGGAGACCATCGTTCCAGAAGAATTCTTCATCCTCAGATTTCACCTACCATTATCCAATTATTCCGGTGCTTCCTTCAAGTGTTCTTTAATCAGCTCATGATCTCTTTGTCCTTTTGCATCTAAATCCCCTCGAGCATATTGGTTCTTCTAATCCTTCCCGGTGTTTCATTCTCTTTCGTCAGTCATTTCCGAATTCTAACGGTGGTTCTTTCAGATTCTTTTTCCTTGATTATCATTTTAATTCATTCGTTTTTTTTTCAATCCTACCGGTGGTTCATGAAGACTTTCTCAAGTTTTGCGCCATATTCCCCTTAATCTTTTTTTTCCAAGAAGAATAAGTAGTATGCAAAATCCATTGCTTGTCATCAATTTAATTGATGAAGGATAAGCATACAATAAATCTTATTTTTATTTCCTCAAAGTGATTAATCCCTTCCTTCGGAGCTTGTTCTTGATGAATACATTATAGTTCTAAGTGTTCTCATCTTTTCTTTCCGGAGTCAAATTTCCTCAGCCATCTTGTCGGAACCTCCATCTAAATCACCGCAAGGCTCATCTTATTCTTTCATCCTTCATTCTATCTCATCATCCTTTTGTCACCGGAGTTCTTCACGGTGGTTCTTCATGATTTAATTCATTGTTCAAGAGTTCATCAAGATTTTGTTGGAAGAGCTCAAGTATCTTCTTCTTCTTCTTGCTTCCCGAGGTGCTCATTCTTTCAATTCTCCCAGAGGCATTGCATGTTCATCTCGTCAAGTATCTTTCCATCCTATCAAGCTTGTGTTCTATTCCCCCATGTTTCAGCCGGAGTGCTGCCTAAATCCTTTCAGTCTTATTCCTTTCTTATCTCGTTCTAACCGGATTGCTTTCACAGTCTATCGTGTTTCCATGAGCATTTGATTCTTGTCATTCTCGTCGTTCCTCTCTTCTTCTGGAGTGCTCTCGATTCCTTGCTTATTCCTTGAGTTCTTGTTTCACCTCTTCCTTTTTCCCTTCCGTCTCGATCCTAAGATCTCGGGACGAGATCTCTTGTTAGTGGAGGAGTGTTGTAACGCCCCGGATTCGATGCGCCAGGTGTCTGTCAGTTATTCGCCATAGTTTCCATGTCATTTGCTTGCATGTTGCATTTTATCATGTCATCTTGTGCATTGCATTGCATACGTGTTCGTCTCATGCATCCGAGCATTTCCCCCGTTGTCCATTTCGCAATTCGGCACTCCTATGTCATCCGGCGTCCTTCTTTTTGTCTCTCGTTGTGAGCGGGTGTTAAACGTTCTCGGAATGGACCTAGTCTTGCCAAGCAGCCTTGGTATAGCACCGGTAGACCGCCTGTCAAGTTTCGTGCCATTTGGAGTCCGTTTGATACTCCAACGATTAACTGGGTAACCGTAAAAGCCCCTTTCGTCTTGCAGCCCAACACCCCTTCCAAAGTGGCCCAAAACCCATCTAACCCCCTCCATGCTCTCGGTCGTTCGATCACGATCGTGTGGGCGAAAACCATGCTCCATTTGGACTCTCCTAGCTCCCAGAAACTATAAATATGTGCCTCCCCCCGAAATTCGCGGATGAAAATCCCCCCTGAAACCCTAGCCACCTTTTCCTCCGCGCGCCGGACACGTCCAGCGCCGCCGCCTCGTCCAAACGCACCTTGCCACGTGGCCGTCGCCGCCGCCCCCCTGCTCGCAGCCCGCGCGGCCCGAATCGGGCCCGTGGGGCCCATCCCGTCCCCGCCGCCGCCCGCTTTGCCGGGGCCCGCGTCGCCTCCGCCTCCGGT